>NW_015164235.1:128203-161151 GCF_001447785.1 Gekko japonicus
TGATCACAATGGGCTTGAAATGGTTCAATCTGAGCCATTTGGAAGTTGCCCTAATCAATGAAACCATGCCTTTTCTTGCCCTGGGAAATTCTTGTTCTTTTCCCACATGCTCATGAATGCCTGGATACATCTCTGTCCATGGGGATACACCAAAAGGAGCCTCCTGTGCACTCAGGGTGGTCAGTTCCATATGGGCTAGAACTCCTCACGCACACAAAAACCCAAAAGATTCTCAGCTGTGTGAATTCTCAGTCCCAAATGGCTTTGCACAGAAGTCCCCTGCAGCTGTGTTGGCACAAGCTAAATTATGTGGTGTTAGAGCCATGCATACCCGCAGAGCTGAGATAAGGCTTATTGCACCATCTTGGACAATTTAGAAAGTTTTTTTTAAAAAAGTGCATTTCTGAGATTGGTCGTAAAGCCCTGTAAATTGAAACAATTTTATAACATCTTGGGGGGGGGGGGGGTTTGTAAAAAGTTTTTTTAAAAAATGAATACCTATCCAAAACATTTGTAAAATGTTTGATATTTGTCCTACTTCTGTTTTAATAAGAGGAGGCTGATCCATCCTCTCCCAAGCATTCATGGGGTCCTTTTCCTTTCCTCCTTTTCAGCAGCCAAGTGTACCTCCTCGATGATGATCTAGCCATCTTAGTTCCTCTTGAGAGCTAGCCACAAACATTATTCATGCTCCAAGCATGTATAACCTGTGCAGGAGTCCATAAGGAAGACAACTATGGCTGGATCTCCATTGGGAAGGTGCCCTCTCTCTTCCTATTGAAGGAAATGGTTCAATGCCTCTGGCTGAGAGGGGAAGGAGGGAGAAGAGCTACTTTGATTTGATGAGACGTCATGCAGCTGTATGTCCAGAAAAGGATGGATCTTGACCATGGGTGCAATCTTGCTGTCCTCACTAGTTAAAAACTGATTAAATAATAAAGTACAAGGACTTTGACAAAATCTATATTGCATATACAAAAAGAGTTTTGTATTGTGGAAATGTTTGCCTTTGATAAGGAAATTCAGCTCAACTACTCCTATTAACAAAGGCCAAACAGAAACACACACTCAAGTTTTGTTTTGCAAAATGGGGTCTTCATGGCCCCCTGACATTGGTGTCAAAATTCCCATTCAGTTCATGGGATCGTGACTTCCAATGTCATCTGCAGTGTGGAATAAATAAAGGATATAATTCAGCCAAAGCTAAGCACACTTTGGTCCCATTCAGGGTCCAAGCAGTCTTTCTCCTGACTCCACCTAATATTGCTGTCATGCTTAAAAATACACTAAAATTCTGCTTCACTGACCCCAAGGTGAAGCTTTAATGTTGGCCAGATTGTTTTCTTAATCGAGCGGCAAATTGCAAATGCAATTTTTTTTAAAAAAAGCTGGCATGCATTTGACAAAATAACAAAACAAGCTCTCTAGAAAAAATATATGTAAGATTCATAATCTGGATCTAATCAGTACTTGTCTCTAGCTAGACAAGCACATCACATCATGTAGGAATTTCAAGGGCAGTATTCAGAGGTTTCAAGAAATCCCACCCCCATTGATCACCCTTGGTGATGGAGAAGAGGGGGATCTTACTGCACATGTCTGTGAAGGGCTATAATCCATAAATCTAGAAGGAAAAATTGGATTATTTACCACTACAATGCAGCTGTTGGAATCACCACTGCAACATTTAGTATAGTACAGTATAAGATATTGTAATGACAGCTTGCATTCACAACAAATACTGCATGGATACGGCACATCCTTGGATGTGACTTTTTCCAAACAAGATGAGAGATTGTTTACTATATCCTATATATCTTTATATATTATATTACTTTATTCTCCAGTTACATATAAATTTAAATATTAAATATCCAGTATTAAATCAAGGAAAATAGCACAAATATAGGGTCTGATTCTGTAAATCACACACTCACGCACGCACACGCACGCACACGCATACATCAAAGCCATGATTTTAAACTGGTGGAAGAAACTCATTTTTGTGGTTAAGAGTTTGTAGGATTGAGCCACTCCTCATTTAAAAACAGCTCTAAAACTACAAGTGTCTCTTGTTACCTTAGGTCTTCTGAAACGACAGGCTGAAAGCTAACCTATTAAAAAAGAGGGGTTTCCCCCCCCCCAGGTTGTTTTTTTTCCTGACATGGAGAAGCCATGAAAATACACAGGCAAAGTAGGAAAGTACCGTCCAAACCTACTAAGACATAAATTCAATGTGAAATAAAACTTTTGTCCACTTCTCGACTGGATGGAGTGGGATCCAAAGGCTGGAGGACTCAGGAAGGAAAGCGCAAGATTCTTTCGTTGGATATAGGTGATTTCTGCAATGGGTTATAGACCAGAGTCGATGAAGAGCCAATGAGCTGAAACACAGATGGCACTACTTACATTACCAGTGCTTATACTCTGGGATGAAGGATAGCTTGGAGAAAGAAATGGGTCACCTTGTGGACTGTGGCACTCCTCGCGTCGTTTTGTAAAAAGAAACTAAAGAACAAGTCATAGGCAAGTTTCGCGGTCCACACCTTTCCCTGAGTCAGCTTTCTTCTCTTGTTGGCTTTCGGTGCTGCATGAGGGAAAGAAAGAGAAGAAGAAAGGTCTTGCTGTACAAGACACATTATGAGCCACCAGGTTTGGGGAAAGGGTGGTGGCAGCGAGGTGGGGGAGAGGAATCCATCCATCAAACAATACCATTTGCATTAGCTTTTCATGCCACAAGGTACAAAACCAGGAAGCAAAGAAATGCATGGTTATGAAAAGCACCTGCCATCATCATAGAACAAAAAAAAAAAGAGGTAGGCCAAGAATGAAACAGAAGAACAGCTGAAGTAAGAAAAAATGTTACTGAGATACAAATCGACGAGCATGCAAGCGAAAATCACTGCGTCTTTAAATGGCAAATATTTTCTTTGCAAAGACCACTTGCCATGTAGGACACTTGCATCTTCTGATGCACAAACAAGAAGCTGAATAGTGGACTGATTAGAACGTGCACATCTGTGCCCTCCGATTGAAGTTGGATAGATGTGGATGTAGCCAGATACTATTTTATTTATTAAAAATATTTATACTCTGCCTTTCTCCAGAGACCAGAGCTAGCATCAAAACATTAAAACCAAGATACATTTTTTTACACAACATAATCTCAATAACCCACCACAGGTATAACATGCCATCTAGCTTAAGATCCATTAACGTGCTATTGGGGGGAAAAGGGAAACCTTAGGATAGGTTGGGTCTACCCTGCTTTTCCGTGGGTGGAAAAAAGGAGAATGGGCAAACTTGCCCAAGTTTCATCCCCATTGTTGCCCCATCCTGCCAGACTTTCAGTTGATAAAGGCCTCCACAAACTGTGGTACACATTTTGGTGAAGTCAAAAGGGACCCCTCCCCTTTCCTCTTGCACCAACAGAAAAAACTGGTAGGACCCAACCTATTGTTTGCAGAACTGGAATGTAGTAACAGCCATGACCATAGCCACAGGGGGCTCCTGGGGGCAATGCCTCCTCCTGAATGGGCCCATCCCCCTCCCCCCCATGACAGGACAGGGCTGCAGGCTGAGCAAGACCTGGAGTCATTCCTTCCCTGCTGCCCTCACGTGCCTGGAAGGAGGCACAAGTCAATTAGTATAAGTAAGGCATTTAAAGAGACATATGTCTCTTTGAATACCTTACTTTCAGTCACTGGTGCATGCTGCCACTACAGCACAACTCAGGAAGGGGAGGTATTTAAATTTTAAATACCTCCTCTTCTTTCCTTCTCTGAGTTGCTGCGGGTCAGCAGAAGGCGAGTCAGCCTTCTCTCGCTGGCATGGAAGGAAGGGGAGGCACACATAATTGGATCACCACTAATTAGATTAGTCACTAATCCAATTAGTTGTGATCTAACTAAACTTCCCGTTCCTGGTGTTTGCACCTCCACCAAAGATCTTCTGGCAACGGGCCTGGTAACAGCCCTCGTCCAGCACACTGCTCCAGAAGGCCAGAGCCACTGCTGTAAAGGTATAAATAAATCTACCTAGTGGATGGACATTTCATGCATCTGATGAAGTGAGCTCTAGCTCACAAAAGGTTGTGACAGAATATGTTTTGTCACTCTTTAAGCTGCCACTGGACTCCTGTTTTATTTTGCTGTAAAGGAGTGAATCTAGGTAGCAGCTGAATAAATGACTCTGAGAAAAGGTTCCAATAGGAGGAAACTCTGAAGAAATATTTCTTCCTAGCTAGTGAATATAAGCCCCAAATAAGTACACTGGACAGAAAGAATGCACAGATTTTACTGAGACCTTCAAGCACATCCCTTCCCAAACTCACAGACTGCCTCTGTGTGTGTGTGTGTGTGTGTGTGTGTAGGAAGTAAGAGTTGCACCTGGGCACAGTCCTCTCCCAAGAGAGAAATTGCTGCCTCTTAGCTCCCCAGTTGGTCTTGGTGCCTTCAAAACTCGCCCCCCCCCCGCCTTGTTAGACAACCAGGCTTTGACTCAGTTGACCATGCTTATCAACAGAAGAAATACAGAAAAGCATTGGAGGAGCAGCTCTTTGATGGTTGCAGCCTTTCTCATCTGATTGGACACAGGTCCCTGCCACACGAGGGAAGAAAGGGACGGCCAAAGTGCGGCTTTTAAAAGCCGCACCTAAATAGGCACGCGGCGGCGGGATCATACATGATCAGATGCCGGGGAGACGGGGAGAAAGCCACGGGAGTCTGCCCAACTGGCCATGCCGGAGCATGCGGCGTTCGGCAAGGAGCCGGGGATGCGCCGGCGGAAGAACGCACCGGCGATCCCACGGCTGGCGTTGCTGCAGCCTTTCAGAAAGAACCACCTCGGTAGGTGGTTCTTTTTTGCTGCAGGTTATCATCAGAAGGGCCGGATCGGGGACGGGCACGCAACGCTTCCCAGATGTTGCGGTGGGATTGTGCCCGTTTGCTCTGCCCCCGATCCATCCCTCTCCTGGCCCAAATCCACTCGTGTGACCGGGGCCACAGATAGCTTCCATCAGGGAAGCAGAATCAACAGATTGGGATTTGTCTTCTGGGGTGCCTCACAGCTCCATTCTCTCACCCACCCATGCTCTTCAATACTTATGTGAGGCCACTGAATGAGATTGTCTGGAGCTTTGAATTTGGATGTCATCAATATGGAGATGACACCCAGCTCTATGTTTCTTTAGCTAAATCTCTGCAAGCATTCGTCTGAGCTGTGACCCAGTGCTTTCATTGTGCAGTCAAATGGCTAAGGCAGAACAAACTGAAGCTGAATTCAGACAAGACCAAAGTTGGTTGGGAAGGCTGATGCTATGGAGGAACTGGCTCCCCTTATCATGAATGGAGTAGAGTTGGCATTCCCCAAGCAGGTTAAGAACTTGGGGATGCTCATGGACCCAGCCTTGCTGTTTGAAAAGCAGGTTGCTATAAGGGCCAAGAGTGTCTTCTGTCAGCTGCATTTAGTTTGCTAGCTCTTTCCTTTCTTAGACTCAGCCAACCTGGTCATCTTAATCCATGCATTCATAACACCAAGGCTGGGTTACTGTAATACTGGGCAACTGCAGCTTCTGGTTCTGCAGTTGTGGTTCTCTAGCTGCCACCCCCCCCCCCCGTAAAACCTGGCTTCTACTAGACCTCATTCAATTTGAATAGTGCTGCCCTCCTTATGGAATTTAGCTAATCTTGTGATCAGTTCTTGAAATCACTTCTCAAATAGCCAAAGTGAAGTCACTGAAACCATGCACCTGACTGTACAAACGTAGAGACAGGATGAACGTGCAAGCAATGCCATTTCCCCCTTTTCTTCTAGACAGCATAAAGTACAACCTGACACCAGGCCCACTCAACAACAACCAGTCTATTAAACAATGCCTGGCATTCAATACAGGATGCAGACATGTGCCTGAAACAACATTTTTCCCATGACTCCCTTCTGTTTCTTTTTTTTTTTGAGATCCATCCTGATGAAGAGCTCTGGAAAATTCAAAAGCTTGTGCAATGATTTATGTTATTTTGGTTGGTCCTCATAAAAGGCATTGCATGGCTTTTTGCTTTAAGATCAGTGCTGGGTTTTGCCCCACTGCCAGGAACAGCAAAGGCCTCCAAGATCTGCCCTTCTTTCTACCTACGAATTAGGTAGTGCATACAGCCAGTTTCTTCACTGAGACAAATAGAATGGGGTGTGTGGAGTGACAACACTGGATGAATTTATTTGTTTATTTGATTCTATTTGTATCCTGCCCTCCCTGCAAGCGGGCTCAGGGCGGGTTCCATAATAAAATTCATAATATAGCAATATAACAAATCAACAATTAAAATATATCTAAAAACCTATCTAGAAACAGCAATCAATAAAAGACCGGTGCCTCAACAGATCTCAGCAAGAAGCAGTTGGTTCCCAGGTGGCCATTCGGATTTGAAGTCACTGGAGGGGAGGTCAATAGCGGGTGGGCGCATGTGGCCTCAACTGAAAACTTGATGGAAGAGCTTTGTCTTGCAGGCCCTGCGGACCTGTAACAGGTCCCGCAGGGCCTTAATTTCTAACGGGAACTCATTCTACCAGGTAGGGGCAGGGCCAAAAAAGCCAGGGCCGAAAATTCCCAGTCCTCAATAGTAGCATCTCTACTTCTGTAGCAAGCCAGGTTGGGTCCACTTCAGCCTAGCCTCACCCTTTTCAAACTACACGGCCAGTTCTAATTTTTTAAAATTATGCTGTACCTATTTAAATGTGAAGACACCAAAATGGAAATATAACGTCATACACTTAGCATTTACAACAAGGTGTTATTTATTATGGAAGCTAGGAGGAGGCTTTCTAAAAGGAATTTGAAACGAAGCTCCAGTTTCTACATTTAACTGGGCGGCAGTGGTGCCAAGCCCTCACACCACCAGTGTGAAGCAGGCTACAGTTTGTGTGATTAGCAGAAGGAACGATCATATGAACTAGGAGGTCATGTGGTACCATCCCAACTAAAGGGAAGGGAGGTGACATCTGTTTGATTGTGGGCCGATCATCTTGTTTATGCTGCTTAGGAAGAGGAAGAACATTAAAGAAGCAACATGCCATTTTTGGGGTGACAAAATACTAGAAATCAAGTAGAGGGGTTTCATTTCAGTCAATGCTTGGAAGTCAAACATTGCGGATTTCTTTTTTTATAAGGTAACATTTTCTCAGTGCTGGTTACTGTTTTGTTCAAAACTTTGGCTGAATTGCAACATTATGCTTCCTTCTTATGTAAGATCTCAAAGAACCAACACAGGAACCTTCTGGACTCACTTTTGATATAGTTCCATTAAATTTTGTCTCCCCAAAATTTACACAATATTAGCAAATGTTTCCAAAAAAAAACACCATTTAGTAGTGGGAAAAGCAATCAAGGCAGAGATTTGGGGACAGGGTCTTACCTTTGGGGAATCAGCTTCTAGAGAGATTAGGAAGGGGAGCTTATGGTAGAAATGTGATAATGGAACAATTAAGTAGAAAACAATGTTAATTCAAAATGAACGGCACTGGGGGAAAACAGCTGTTAAACTATCACATTTATACTCAGTTAGCAATGATACCCTAAATAGAGTTATAGCCTTCTGTCCATTGAAGTCACTGGGCTTAGAAGGGTGTAGCTCTGCAAGGGTAACAACTGGGTTATCACAATAAAAATGGTCCTCTGGTTTTGCAAATGATCAGTTCCTGCATAGGCACAGCTTTAACCAAGAAGAGGATGCCTCTTCACATTCCCAATGATCCCTCTAGCTTTTTCTCTCGCCCAAGCACAAAGTACCCAGAGCTATGTTTGGCTGGGGAAGAGAGAATCAGCTGCTATCATCCATTAAGCCAACTGCACTTAGGCAACTATGGCCACAGAAGGTATGGATTACTCTGTTAATGCTTATTTGGTTCTCCTAAATTGTACTTCTGTGTTGTGAGAAATTCAGCAAACCTTTATTTTTAAGGGGCCAGCAGTAATGTACCCATGATCATTTTGATATAACTATGATTACCAATACATGCAACTCAGGACAATGGAACCCCCAGGGCTTAACAGAGATATCGGGTTCTGATCTCACTACACATGTTAATCACTTAGTTCTCTCTTACACTCGGAATTAAACTTTGTTGGTCTTAAAGGTGCCATTGGATTCAAACTTAGTTCTCACATCTGTCTGTTGACTCTTTTATTTTGCTAGTTTGCCGTTATTCACAGGTCTTACCAAATGCTTTAATCCCATTTTAGCTACACTCATCGCTCAGTTACTTATACATTTAGACTCTAATTAGCCCTTCCTAGCAACTAACCCCCCTACCTATATGTAATGGTTGATGAAGTCTTGTTTCAGTGTATCTGAAGTGTGCAAAATTAAACTTTGTTGGTCTTAAAGGTGCTACTGGACTCAAACTTTGTTCCAATACACGCAACTTACTTTGCACACCTGAATGGAACATATCAGATCATTATCAGCCAATAGAACATGGCTTATATACCAACTACTAATCTGCATCATTATAGCCTTCTGACCTATCTCCAGTAGTTTAGTTAGCCTTTAAAAAGGTAACAACAGCAGCAACAATTCAATAGAAGTGTCTGACAACCTTAAGACCTATTAAATCAGTTTCAAAATAGAATAAATGATGACCAGAATCTTGTGAGTCAGTATCATGAGGTCTCAGTAATCATGAGGTCTACTGCGATCCTGGGTGGCCCCATAGCGTGCATTTTTGTTCCAAATGGGAGGGTCACCCATGACTATTAGATGTACGATTAATTTATTTTTTATTTACATTTCTATCCCGCCCTCCCCGGAGGCTCAGGGTGGCAAACTAACCGTGTAAAAAAGTAATAGAAGTGGTAAGGAAGCATCTCCCATACTAGGGATTGTAGGATGTGTTCTTCCCCACAGGTTTACAATAAAAAATGATACAAGGCCGCTAGGGCTGCAGTCACACGCACTAAATAATCCACTTTCAATGCACTTTCAATGCACTTTCCAACTGGATTTTGCCAGTTCACACAGTAAAACCCAGTTGGAAAGTGCATTGAAAGTGGAATATTTATTGTGTGTGACGGCAGCCTAGGAAAGGCAAGGGACAAATTCATGATGCACTTGAAATGCCCATTAGATCACATGACTGTTCTTTCACCTTTATCTACAGCCTA
Source organism: Gekko japonicus (assembly GCF_001447785.1). Taxonomy (NCBI): domain Eukaryota; kingdom Metazoa; phylum Chordata; class Lepidosauria; order Squamata; family Gekkonidae; genus Gekko; species Gekko japonicus. Next base: position 137,361 of record NW_015164235.1, read on the forward strand.
TTGTTGGTAAAGTTGCTTCTATGTGACCACTTCTGTACAAGGTAGGCATGAAAATCTACCAAGGGGTCTTACTTACTCATGACAGTTCTTGTTAGTCCAAACAGACTAACAGGATCTGTCTGAGCAGCTCAGCAACTGTGACATAAAACACAGCACTGTTAGTGCCACACACGAGCCCACCTGCACTAGCAATCGTTGCTGGAGAAGCAATCACCCACAAGCATCTAAAGCCCCTGGCCAGGTCTTGTTCTGTTGTTCACACATCCCTCTCCTTTACAGTCCCCAGGGTTACAGCTGAGCTTTGTGGAAAGCAGAGTTTGTGCAGGTAGGCTACTGCAGTATTTCCAAAGATCCGAAGATCCTAGGTCTTTGAGGACCTGGCTGTTGGTACAGTGGCTATGAAAAACATCATATAACTCTCTTCTTATTCACCGATGCCACTTGGTTATGTTGCTGGGGTTTGCAGTATGTGTCTACAAGTATCTATAAGGTTCTGATTACCGGAGTTCTTCAAGGCATAAATGTATCAGTAGAGCACTGTATGTGTGTGTATTAGGTGGGATCCAACCAGCTTTCCCACTAGTGAAAGAGGGAGGAGAGTGTCCTCTTTGACCACCAAGAAGGCTATGCTGGGGTTATAGGGACTTGCGTGGACAAAAAAGGCATGTGCAATGGGGGCTGGAGAAATTATGGGAACCGGGAGAAGCTTAGCGAGAAAGCTGGCTGGACCCAACCCATTTTATAAATAACATAGCAAGAACTTGATCTGAAACAAACTCTTCCTAAAGTAGATGGTATATAAGAGAATTATTGTTTTAAAAAATATTAAACCTTTTAGAAGGAAAGCTGGACTCCTTATCCTTGTTATTTTCTGATGCTATCAGTAGTGTCTTCCACACAGCTGTTTTTGCCATTTCATCAGAAATATTGATTACGGATGGGTCATCTCTAAAACAAAATGAGCACACACACACACAGAAAGAGAGAGCAATCAAGCTTTCTTGTCTGCAGTCCTGGGCATTCTACAGATTCAAAGGAACACACAAACCTGCTTTCAAGTCCCCATGTATCAGTGTATATACAGTACAAGCTTTGTTATCCAGTACTCGATCATCCAGAGTGCCCTGTAAACCAGTCTCACCCAGGAAGCAAGGTCTTCAATTGATAAGTTTATTTCATTTTATTCTTTAATTCTCTTTAATAAAACCCATTTCATTAATCATGGCCTGGTTCATTTTGAGAGTTATACTGAGAGGAAAATCCCCGTAAACATAGGTGAAGGGTCCTGCTTGATTACCCCCTCTCGCATTGGTTAGGTTTCCTGGCTAATTCCCCAAAAACCTTAGGAGACCCTCACAACCCTTTAGGGTAACACAGTATACATAAAGTAGAAGCTTCGTTGTCCAGTACTCAGTCATCCAGAATGTCCAGTTAACCAGCCTCACCCAGGAAGCAAGGTCTTCCTTCTCAGCCACTGTGTCTTTGGGTTCACACCCACCCAACTCCTGCCTCTCCAGCTGGCCAGCTTGAAGCCTCCGGCTGTTGTTGAACTTCTGTCAGCAGGCACTGCCAGCTGATGTCATCCTCGGGGGCTGCTTAGCCTGGGCAGCTGACCTGCTTGTCTGCCTGCTCTGCAGGATGCCTTTGGGGGGGAGTCCCACCAGGTGTGGAGCTTGTGTTGCCACGGTGCTTGCAAGAGGGTGGGTTGGATCACTGCAAATACCTCTGGCTAGGGGTGCCAAGGCAAAGCAATGAGCTTGAGTGTCTGACATTTTATTAACCTATACCACGTGAATGTTGGATATCAAAGCCTTTACTGTAGTCAGAATTACTTATCCCCCTAGAAACAGTGTAACATTGACGCTCTCCTTTCCACAGGGCTCTTGGCAGCCTAAACTCCCATTCCATAGTTTTATGTGTATTCCAATGCACACCCCAGTTCCTGCAGAAGAGAACTTCCTATTGATTCCATGGAATGGGCATCTGAACATGTACATCTTATTTCATGAGGAAACCTTCTCCTGGCATTTAAGTGAGGGGTCAAAAAACACCTCCCCTGAGCTTTTGTGGGCCACTTTGTCAGATGCATGAAGTGAACTCTCAGTCAGCAAGATTTACATTCGCAGGAGGGGAGGAAATAAAAGGAACAAGAGAACAAGAGACAGCAGAACCAGGAGGAGAATGAAAAACAAAGTGAAAGGAACCAAGCAATGAAATCTGCTTAAAATGCACAGATGCTGATCTCAACCTCATTCCCTTTAAGAGTCTGCTCTCTGAGCACCATGCTCTGGTCCCCAAGGGTCCAGTGGGGAACTCACAACTCATATCAGAGACCTCATAGGAACCCGGACATGAGCGGAGTTCTTTGTAATATATAGTTAGGCCCCAAGAGACAGAGGAACTCACAGTCACTCTGTGAGCTTCACAGGGGAGTGGGGAGCTGACAGGCTAACTGTTGCACCACACCTAGGTTTTCATTTGAATTTCAATGGAGAAGCAAAAAGAGTCAGTCTCAGTGGTTTACCTGTAATGTCCTTCTAGTGGTAACTGGACAGTACCTTCCTCCTCCATTGCCAACATACTTTGCTCCTCCTAGGAGAAAACAATTTAGAGATGAGCAAAAAAAGGTCTCACTGTAACTGTCTGCCTGCATTTGCAGATTCAATCACCAAAAGAGAAACAAACAAACAGCATTTCTTCATTTCTCTTTCCAAATTGTTTTTAACAAGGTGTCAACTCACTGGCCTTTCTCGTTAACAGCTCTTTCTTAAAGTGATGTGGCAGGTGCCAAAAATTAGGAAACTGTATTTAAAAGGACAACTCTGACAAAAACTAATTTTCACTGCTGAAAATAGTTCTTTGCGAGAAAGACGAGAATGCCATGAAATGTGTTACTTGTTTGGGGCACAGTGGTCTTGTGCCGCTCTCATTCAATGACAACGGGGCTCACAGAAGGGAACTCTCGGTGGGTTGATGGTAGGTGATAATTATGACTTCTTTAGGGAGGGGTAGTATAAGCAGCCACAAATGCAGGCAGATATTGCATATGCAGGCTTAGACATACCCAATGGGTTATTCATGATGTTTTACATGGGATCCTTCACATTGTCAGGTTGTTTAAAATGCAAACAGATAAAGAGCAAACACAGCAGGATCTTCCATTGCAACATGAGTTCAACTTTTGCAACAGGCAGGACAAAGACGCACACCGGCATTCAGTTGTGTCTCTCCCCTCATGCATCAAGGAAGCCTTTAATCTTTCATGTTTTAAAAAGAAGAAGAGTTGGTTTTTACACCCTGCTTTTCTCTACCTTAAGGAGTCTCAAAGTGGCTTACAATCGCCTTCCCTTCCCCTGTCCACAACTGGCACCTTGTGAGGTAGGAGGAACTGAGAGAGTTCTGAGAGAACTGTGACTGGCCCAAAGTCACCCACCAGGTGTCGTGTGGAGGACTGGGGAATCAAACCGGGCTCTCCAGATTAGAATCCGCCACTCTTAACCACTACTCTTAACCACTTAACCATGCTGAGTGGCTCAGAAATGGGGGAAGGAATATACTGTGTGGCAAAGAACCCCTGGACATCAGCTCCGATAGTTTGAAAGCCTTTAATATTTCAGAAAAAAACAGAGACAGTGGCCGCATCTACACAGAAGTAGCAACAGCAAGTGAGACAAGAATGGTCAGAGACAGTGGCCACATCTACACAGAAGTGTGGAAACTCACTCCTGCTACAGTAGCAACAGCAAGTGAGACAAGAATGGTGATTCACACACACCTGTTCCCGCTCTGCTAGCTACTGTACCCTCCTCACCCCACACCTCCTCTTTCTCCTCCACTGCACCTATGCAAAAGCACAGGCAGAACAGCAATTCTGAATGCCCTCTGCAACCCAGAAACTTCTCTTTCCAAAAACTATTGAGCTGTGTTGTGACAGTACACTGCAGCTCAGCTAGAAAAGGACAAAAGCCCTATAAACAAGTAAGGGGGGGGGGGAATAGCACAAGGCATCAAGCTGCCTCATGCCACTTGGAAAGCAGCCTCCTTCCCTGTTGTGGCTGTGGAAGTTTCCCATGGTTTCCCTTTCAAACATAAGAAAATAAGGTTTTTATTATCTCCAGATTAAAAGAGGGAACAAAATCATCTGGATGCTCCCATTTATTGTGGATGCTTCCCACGATGCACGTGGGCAAAAACTCCCCTGGCTGTGCAAACAGCCAGAGAAAGAAATGGTACAGCCTGAGAGACTTTTAATACGGCATCTGTTTCCATGTCTCTAGTGGCCATTGGTGGGAGCATGGCCACTCATGTGAAGCCATTTGTCATAAGCAGGTCACCATTTTTGAGACCATCCCTGGCATTAAAGGTTACCGCAAGGTTCAATAGGAGGACTGAGGGCAGACCTTGTTCCCTACATCAACAAGGAAGGTGCCTCATAGAAAAGAATTGTTCCCAATATTGAAGACAGCCTTGCAGAATGAAATTCTTGATCCAGTCAAATTACTATTTCTTGAAAGCCTGTCAGCTTCATTTCCATTTGTAGGCACAGAGGCCCACGTTCGTTTTTAAAGCCGGCAGAATTATGTCTCTCCAATTGCTTTCCAGTGGCTCCATCTCTGATTTTTTTTTCATTCCTAGTTAATTTTGTCATGTTCCAGGCTTCACAGCTTTCCCAGGATTTTGACAGCTGAACAGGTTTAATAATAGCCTCAAATATTTAGCAATGCCATAACATGTAAAAATAACCCCTAAAAAAATAATAAAGTGACTGAAAATAAAAAAGATGCAAGTAAAAATCGTATTTCCCTTAGTTTTACTGTCTGTCACTATTCAAGGAGAAATAGCCAATGGAGCGAAAGAAGAAACATGGGATCAAGAGCAATAGAATCCCGTGGCAACCACAAGGGAAAAACCCGTGCCTTGCTTTTATTGTTCTGTATTGCCATAAGCAGAACGCAGCACTCAGGACATTGTGTGGGAGCACAGCATACCAATGAGTGCAGATTCCCCCTATTTCCTTTATTCCCTCCCCTTCCAAAAGAGGTAGAAGGAAAATATTCATTCATCTACTATATATCCCGCTTTTTTCGGGGGGGGGGGGCAAAGCAGCTTACAACATTCCCCCCTCCTCCATTTTATCCTCACAAAAACCCTGTGAAGTATGTTATTTTTTGTTTAATTTAAGTATTTAGACCCTGCTTTCCTCCTCAGCGAGACCCAAAATGGCTGTTTAATTCTATTTTCCTCCATTTTGCCCTCACAAGAACCCCGTGAAGGTAGACTGGGCTGAGAAACTGTAGTGTATCCAGCCCTGACATGGCTGGGCATGTCCGGACTTGTCCAGGGACAGGTCCTCAAGCTTCGCGCCTAAAGACAATGTGCCAGGAGGATCCTAGCCCGCCCTATCAGAGGGCTAGGTCCCAGACCGTGAGGCCAATAGGTCTCTCGGTCACTGTAAATAGCCTATCGGGAAGTGGGGTGTGTGTTGTGGTGGTGGGTTTCTGAGGGAATATAAGCTGGCCTGCGAGCCGGCCAAAGCGTCTTGTTCCTGACTGAATAAAGTATGCTTTGCTGAAATCACTCTCCGTCTGCATACTTTTCAGAAACAGTGACTGGCACACCCAGCAAGCTTTCGTGGCAGAGTGGAGGTCTGCACCCAGGTTCCCTGGATCGCAGTCCAACACTATTCACTACTGTAGAAGTGGGCAATCTTGGGATATGCTCACACTTAACAACCTTAATACTGGAGAGGCTGTGCACATCCTTGATATCCCAAGCCTATGCTGTACTATGCCTAGGAAAGGACCAGGGCCGCTAATGACTGCATGGCTCTTAGAAGATGACTGGACTGTGCTGTTTATGACTTAATATGTCCCATTACTTTAGATCCTGATGCAACTCTGGTCACATGCAACAACTAGTTGCAGCAGTGGCCAAACTGTGGCTTGGGAGCTGCACGTGGCTCTTTCATACATATTGTGTGGCTCCTGGCAGGGCAGCTGGGGAAGCGAAGGGAAGGCATGCCTTCCTGATTGGTCTTCCCTTCCCCAGCCAGTGCTCCCCTCCCTGGGTAGGCTTGAGATTGGGGGGGGGGGGAGCAGAGAAAGAAAGCAACTTTAGATGTGTTCTTAAAGACACTAACCCCCCAGCTTGCAAAAGGCATTTGTCTCTTTAAACCCCTTCTCCAAGCAAGCCGGTGGGGGGTTCTTGGAAGACGCATTTAAAGTTAAAGTTGCTTTCTTTCCACCTCTCCCTCCCTCCCCCATCTATTTCCTTTTCCCCTCTTTCCAATCTTTCCCTCTTCCCCCCTCTTTCTCTCTCTCTCTCTCTCTCTCTCCACCCTCCTTCCCCATCTAAAGTTAAATGTCATTATCAATACCTGTTTTTAACCCCTTTTGTTTTTTATTTTTGGCAGTCTCATTTAATGTTAATAAAAAGCAAATTTGCATATTTTCCAATAAAAATGTGTGGGTTATATTTGTTCATGTCTTATGGCTCTCAAACATCTGACATTTATTCTATGTGGCTCTTACGTTAAGCAAGTTTGGCCACCCCTGTGGCTCCATCTGGAATCTCCATTCCATGCATAGGAAAAGATAATTAAAAGATATAATTACTCCATTCAAAAGTGCCCAAGTGAACATCACCTGAGTGTGTAAATGGCTGTTTCTGCATGCAGATCACCTTTGTGGGAAATGGTGCATGTGTTTACAGAACAGGTAGTCTTTTACAATACCTAACAATAATATTTGAGGTTCTTTGAAGGTTACTTCACCCCCCCAAAAAAAAAACCCTAGGCAGTCAATTTTGCTATAATGCAACCAGATGTTGTCTAAACAGTTTGAATCAAAAAGAAAAGGAGTGAGGAAAAGAAAAGAAATCCAGGCCTACCTCTTTTTCAGCATCTTCCAGCTTCTTTTTCTTGCTTTCTGGCATCAAATCATCCAACCAGCTTAGTTCTCGTTTGGTAAAAAATAAATCCATGAGTTTTCTGACGAATACGAGTGCTAAAACCTAGTCAAAATATAATATGGTATGAATTTTTTGGCAGCTATAAATAATTTTTGCTCTTAAAAGAACCAAACTAAAGCCTGTAGTCCAATATTCACAGGTATTATTCTCCATGATTGTGTAGACATGAACGGATGTATGTATGCATAATAGAACTCAACTTGCAAATAAATTTACAGTATATTTGTGAGCATGAGAGTGAAATTCTTAACATTATATGGAAACCAATGGAGGTGGGAGATGGTGGTGGTGGGACTCTGAATGTGATCCACGGGGTAAATGGCATGTTAGGATCACTGCATGAAGTTGCCTCCATGTTGAAGTATTTCTAGCAGAGGTCATTTCAGGGGGGATCGCGGGGGATCGCAGTTCCCCCGGGTGAGGTACGGGGGCGGGGCACATGACGAAGCCCCACCCCCTGCTTCCAGCCGCCCCACTTCCGTCCCTCATTCAGCCAGGAGGAGGCAGGAGAAGAGGGAAAGTAAGTTGCTTCCTCCCTGCCTCTCCCCACCCCTGCCTGCCTGGGGTCAAGGAGGGCCTTCGCGGGGCTTCCTTGCACTCCCGCCGGCCTTGCAGGTCCAACGCCAGGCCCCTCATGGGGCTCGGCAGTGAAGCTGCAAGGCCGGCGGCGGCCAGGACCATTGGGGGCGGGGTGTGTGGCCTTATGACACACTTCCGGTGATGTCAGGGGGTGTGGCATATGCTAATGAGTTCCCCTAGCTCTTTTTCTACGAAACAACCCCTGATTTCTAGTAGCCAATCTTGTGGGAATCAGTCCTGAGCAAGGATAGGTGGATGTTCCCAACAGAAAGCAGGAGGCAATGTGTTGCATTTACTGGATGTTTTCCACAGATGGAATGGATTTCTGTCTACGGAGCACAGCTTCCCCACCTTCCACTTCCTACTGACATCCAAAATGGCCCCCCGTGGTGCTCCTGGGGGACAGGAGATCACCAGCAACACAAGGAGGGAGGAGTCAAAGAGCTGCCACTGGGAGAAGGGGAATCAGTGAAAATTGCAACCTCCTTAAGCAGAAATTCTCCTGTGAATCCAAGCAGGTGGTTCCACTCAGTTGTATTACCCCCATCCATTGAAAAAGGGCAGCTAATTGCAAGTTTGTAATTCCCTTGTTATTAATAATAATAGTCTAGAGTATGTAGGTCCATACCATCATAGGAAACACTATAGCAGCTCTCGAAACTTTGATAACCCACAGCAACACAAGGCAGCTCAGCTGGATTACTGTGAAGAGATGAACTTTCCGAAGAGGAACGTGCCTCAGATAGATGAAATCTGGCTGGTGTTTGGCAGGCATCCAGAATAACTTGATTCTGTCAAAGAGCTGCCACAGGGAAAGAACATGGTTCAGTTTTCAGCACTGAAATGGGGTCATTGCTTGACAGATCATTACGCAACGAGATCTTAAAAAGAGCAAGAACAATGTCTCTAAAAGGGAGCGGGGTCATCAATATACAAAATCAACAATAATTAATATAAACTCTTAGTGACCATCCCAGCATTCCTTCCAAGAGAGGACTATGATTTTCTGTTTCCACAAAAAGCGAAACATTCGCCGATATAAATATTTTGAAGGGGCAGTATCCGGAATAGAGAGAACAGAGAATAGACGTGTGGGGAAAACAGTTATTTTATCCCACCTTTCTGCCCTACAAAATGCACATTTACAGTGGGATAGAATATAGGTGGGATAGATAAATATGTAGCAGACCTAAGGGTCACATTTTCTACAGATTTAAAAGTATCGTAGCCAATGTTCCCTCTAAGCTGTGGAGTCTTGTGTGCCAAAATTCTACGTTGTGAGCTACTGGCATTAAAGTTGTGAGCAAGCGATTTGGCTACTGCATAAATTACTTTGCTCTGGAGCCATCCCTCCTGAGCTAAGACAAAAATGTGTGAGCAGGAGGCTAAACAACTGTGAGCTAGCTCACACTAACTCAGCTTAGATGGAACACTGATCGTAGCCAGTCATTCAGCCAAGTGCACCTTAAGTCAAATCTAAAGATTGTGCCACACTCGATAAGGCCTGTGATGCTTCCCTATAACTTGTTTTGGTTTGGTTCCTCACCTACTGAACTTGGAAATGAGCAGGTCACAGGGATAGCAGATGGGATTGTGGCCCTAATTCTACAACAGAACCAACAGCAGAGTCCTTTTCCCTTCTATCTAGGCACATCAGAGAGGCTTGCTGCTGGTGTAAATTGTGTGCCCGATGCTCCAAGCTGGCCCCATAGTAAACCCCCTTTAGAATGTTCTGTTTCCATTTCTAAGCAAAGTAAAATGTAAGCAATAGTAACATAAAGAGGTAACCAAAGGACCAAAACAGTTCACATACTCTACTTTACCTGAATTCCTTTGAGAGAAGAGGCACCCATATAAAGGAATACACCATAAAGCACTGGCATGGGAATAAACTGTTGGAAGGAAAAGGGAAAAGTAAAAACTGATTTTCAGGGGATGATAGATTATAGCAGGCAAAAAAGTGCTTGATCGATGTCAGCGACTACCAGGAATTCCCACTGATCTGGCACTGTGATTTAAGGCTTTCTTTGGATGGTGTATTGTCACTGATGCACTTCCACTCATCAGGGATGTTAGATGTCCTGCAACTGCTAGGCCAGAGTGTCCTCAGACTTTTTGTACTCCAGCTCTGTCTTGCTAAAGTCAAATGAGCATCAATATACCACTACCCCCAATCCAAAATCAACCGTGTGTTCCACCTGTTAGTATAGTTGGTGATGCATATCCCACTGCTGTACATTTGGAGCTATAGATTAGGACACTAGAAGAAAAACAGAAAAGTGCAAGTGGGGACCTGAGAGACATGTGTGAGTGGGGAGAATCCTATCCTCTTTGCATCTCTTCCCCATGATGGGCTGCCCACTCTCTGGCCAGCCTGCCTGCAGAGCCACCACCAACGGCTACCTGGCTCACATGACAGGGGGGCAGCTCCTGCTCCTTCTACCCCCCCCCCCATCTGCAGTGCCACTGCCTCTGCCTGCCTGGCACATGCAGGTGGTGTCTCCTACGTTTCCTCCTTCCTCCTGCCTGATTGGCACATGCAGCAGTGCCTCTGGCTCTCTCTCTCTTGCCTGCCCAATTTAGGTGGTGGCAGCAGCTCCTGCTGTTTTCTCTTGCCTGCCCCACAACCAACTCGAAGGTGATATTCCATTATGCTGTCTGCACAAGTGCAGTCAATGTTCCTCTCTTTGAGTAGGAATGTAGCCCACCTCCATATGGGGGGGATTTTCACATTTTCCTGTAAACCCAAGTGGTCCCCCAGGTCTGCAGAAGAACACCCCCTAACTGAACCTGCCCCAATCTTTGGGTTTATTGATCTGCATGGGGGGGCCAAGTTCAAAGCAACAGCTTTTCTTGGGCTCCTCTTTCTTTAGGTCAATGTGTGGGAGGACAGTAGGACATCCCTAAAAAGCAATGTGAATTTAGAAGGATTCTCTGCCTTTTGTCTTCCTCTGAAGTTTGACTATCTTGTTGCCATGTGTTTCTGCACTGCCAGTTGATGGGATAGTATACTTAATTTACATCAGAGGGAGGGGGAGAGACAGAGAGACTCCCCCCCCCTTTCCCTGGCATTTCAAGTCTCCATTCCAGGTGTCCCCTCCTCTGTCAAGGTCCACACCAGAGTTTGGAAACTTGGGTACAGGATTTAAAAAGTGCCTAATAGAAGGAACAAAGGCCCAGGCACTAGCTTCTTTCAAAATTCTCCAACATGTATCTATAGCTGATCTACATCTAAAAAATAAGGGGGTGTTGTTTTGGTATCTGTGCTTTTAAGACCACACACCAGATGGGATTTCAAGCATTCTTTTCATAAATATAAAAGTGAGAAAATCTGGAACTTATGGCATGAGGCTCTGGATCCCTGCGAAAATCTTTTCGTATTAAGAGCCAAGGTCTGCTTTGTTATTTGACAATCTGAAGAGCTGATGGGTCACACCTGGCATGCAGGCCTTACGCTGAGTGCCTCCAGGATGGTGCACTCAGACTAATGGTATAGGAGGCTGGTAGCTGTTGAGTCAGGCCACTAGCCTATGCAACCCAGTACTGTCCATTCCAAACAGTGGTAGTCCTCCAAGATCCTTTTTAAAAAATCCAGTGATCCCAAGTATAAAATCTGGGACCTCCTGCATGCAAAGCATGTGCTCTGCCATGGAATAGTAGTCTAGATAGGATCCAGGAAGGGGGGGGGAGTTCAAAAATTCATCACAAGGTGTCTGTTCACATGCAAATCAAACGTACCTACATGTATGATTCGATTTTTCCAGAGTGGCCTACCTTAAGAACACTGGTCAAAAAAACAGATGAGCCCATAAGTACAAAGATCATGAGTCCTGTCACCCTCTGCTCCCGGATGCCAAGGAACTTGGGCTGTTCTCCTGGAGCAGAGCATTCTGACTCCAGCTTTAAACTGTTCACGTGAGAGATGGAGAGGACAGTGGCAGCAACAAACCAGGGCAGTCCCATTAGCGAGCAGACGCCAAGCATGAGAGCGACCATCAGCAAGTCGAGGTGGTAGCCACAGCCTTTCTGTTTTAAAAAAAGAAAGACAATGATATCATCTGGATGGAAGCGATATTATCTGGTTGCAGCATTCATCGGTATTGGAGACAGAAGGCATTCCTAATAAAACAGCCATGTTAACAATGCTTGTGAGAAATGAAGGCCTTAAAACTATTAGGCAAGTATTAGGCAATAGCTGGTTCTCTTATTTCTCCAGTGCTATAATGAATCTGTTTGTGTTGGATTCGAGGCCTTGCCACATTCTTGCATGAACAATACATTCTCTCTTCATGCCACTGATCCCCTGAGGGAGGGTGTAGGAATGTTGTATCCAGAGTTCCCTTGCTTTCCAGGGCTGTCCCATGCATTTTAATAGAGAAATTTAAATTCCTGCAGACTGTGTTGAAGCCCTGAAAATGCAAACTACACTGTAATCCAGGTATCTGATGCTAGGCCTCTTGAATACTGTGATTCACTGCTCACAGCAGCTGCACTGATGGCTGCTGCTCCACAAATATTAATTCTGGGGCAGGGCAACACCACAACTTTAAACATCAACACAAAGACCCCAGGAATTACTAGGCGCAAGAGAGAACAGGACACCTCTACCTTTACCTCGCCCAAAAGTAGTGTTAAATTTGACCTAGAAAAGTAGATGGGGGAGGATGATAATTTTTGTTTTCCGTCTTTTCAACTTCCGCACATTCCTCAGCCTTACTGAGGCCGATTTTTTTGTTCCAACTTTTATCATACTCTTCCTCCAAGCGTGGCATACAGAGTCCCCTCCCACTGTTGTAAACCTTGCAAAAATTCTGTGAGGTGTGTGTGTGGGGGGAGAGACTGGCTCAAGGTCATCCAATGAGGTTCATGACTGAATGGGAATCCGAATAAGGGTTTCCCAGATGCTCGTCTGACAGTCTAGCCACAACACCACACTAGCTCTCTATTGCTCTGTCGGGTTTCATGCCTTTCTCCATTTGTTTGCTATACTGCCGTGTATATTGCAACAGTGTTATGGTGATTTTCACTCTAAGGGTGAAATAGATAAAATACAGGAGGCACTGAAAAAAATGCTATATTTCATAATTTTACACTCAATTTTTGTTGTTCTATCCCTACAATGCCTGAGTGAAATGTTTAATATTTAATAACATTTTTAATTTTAATATATTTAATAAAGAGGGGCAGAGCAACCCCGACACCTGTATTTTTATCACTTCTGTTAGACTAGTAAGGCATTTTTATTTTATTTTATTTTGCTTGGACTAAGGGTAAGACCTGTGCAGAAGAGGGAACTTTGGCAGGGGTCACATCACACATGGGTGGGAAGGCCACACTTGCTGAAGTTCCTTCCTCTACAGAAACAGAGGAATAGCCCCCATTGCTAACTTATCTCATGACACCCAACAAACTGTAATGATCAGTGTCAGACGAGGATCTTGGAGGCACTGTTTTGAATCCCCATCCTGCCAACGGAAGCTCACTCAGTAGTCTTGGGCCAGCTGGTTTCTCTCAGCCTAACATACTTCAGGGTTGTTGTTATGATGATGAAATGGAGGACAAAAGAATGACATTGTGTGCTACTTCGGGTCCCCAACCAGCTTTTCTGCTGGTGAAAGAAGGATGGCGGAGTCCTACTTGAATACCAAAAAGGCTAAACTGGGGGTCACAGGACCTGCATGGGGAAGCACCATCTTGGATGGGGGCTGATATAAGAGGGGAATTGGGTAAGACTGTACTGAAATGGTATCTGGATATCACCCCATGTGCTTCATCCCCAGCATCGTAACAGCGGAGGGGCAATGGTGAAGAATGGGGTAGAAGATGTGTGACATTCAGACAACGGTTCTGGGCAGAAGCGAATGTCAAACAGAATGTGCAAGCCATGCATTTTGGAACATCTCCCCTTAAGCTCACTGAAACCAAAAGGGGCAGAAATGGCTCTCTCAGTGCAAGTGCAACTCTTTAGAGCTGTGGGTGAAGTGAAGCCAGAGAGACCTTTTTACCTCCTGACACTCTGGGGAAAGTATTTTTATGACTCCATAGATCTCTCTACAGAGATGGGGAGTTGCCTCCCCCCCACTCCTATCCGCACAGAAGCCTGAGCAAACCGACATATGGGAGGCAAAGGAAGCAAGGCAACAGGTGATGATGCTACATCAGACCCCAGCAGAAAATGAATATGCAGTAAGGCAAGAGGGCAGCCAGGAAGACCATCTGACACCCACATGCCACTGTGTGTGTGGGGGGGAGAATACATTCCAAAACTTGGCAGCAATTCCCTGCATCTGTCAAGTGGAACCACACAAAACACTATGGATTGACACGAGCAGCCAGACTGACAAAGAGGGCAAAAAAAAAAACCCCCTCCAAAAACAACAACAAAAGAGAGAACACAGAAAATATTCAAAGCAACCAAGAAGTCACAAATGGCTGCAAATGCATTTTTAATGTGATTTTTAAGACTGCGTTACTGTTTACCAAAGAGGCTCGGAAATCTGTGCATACATGCAGACAAGCTTGTCCCCGGAATCAGTTCCAACATTTCTATCGGAGAAGTGATGAACCCTGCTTTATTTTTCCATCTGTAAGTGTTACTGGAAAAAAAATGTGTGGCTTGGGACCCAACCATTCCATCTGAAGCCTCACTTGTACAGTTTCCCATTCTTCACAATAGGAGCAGAAGAGGGGAAATAATCTGAAATGGACAAAGGCGGAACTGACAGAAACTTTGGCCACGATGCAGAGGCCAAGATGGGCAGAAACAAGTGACAAGAGAATATGCCCCTCCTTAAAAGTAATACGTTGAGCAGTGCCGTCCTAAGCAGAGTTACAGCTTTCTAAGTTGATGGACTTAGAAGGGTATAACTCTGCTCAGAACTGTGCTGTTAACCAAAGCTCCCACTGGAATCAATGTTGTATTAGACTTTCAGGGGCCACTCAACTTCTGTACTGCTACTGTGGCCAGAACTTTCACAGGTAAGAGCCAACTGCATCAAATGTATCTGCCTAACCCAACATTGTGGACATTTTTTGTGACACGGTCTTAGACACTCCCAGTATGTCAACCTTTGGGTACACAGGAAATTTTTAAGACATGTTTGTCTGCTAATAGGATCATGAATCTACTCATGGATTCAGCAGAGATTTGCTAAAGACATCTACTTTATACTCAGACTCCAAGAGTTTATTCCTTGTGCAAGGACCTTGTTTGGGTTGTGTGATCTTTCTGTTTTTCCCATTCCTGAAGCCAGAAGGAGCTTTATGTGGGGCAGCCTGGGCTATTTCCCCAGGCCCTGCACTGGAGAGGGGGGCAGCAGGTAGTGGGGGTGATACACTATGACCTATGGAAGAATCCATTAAGTACATCACTCTGTGCACGGAAAGGAAAAATCTGGTAATGGTTTTCATTTATTGAAATTTTCTCTGATAGCAAAACATTCTGGCAAGTAGTTCTGAGCTATTCCACTCCCACTCATAATTCTTAAAAGTTATACCCACAGGTGATCACTCTAGCTAGTGCTATTCATCCGCCACAATTGTCATTTTTCAAAAATGATGCACACACATCACCACTCTAGCTAATATTAGGTTATAGTCTACCTAGCTGAGGTCAGCCAGAAGCAATGAAATAGAGTCGTCTAAGTAGGGCAGAAAAAAATGGGGGGGAGGCAGAGAAGAAATTCCATGAAACTTTACGAAAAGCTACTATGTTCTTCAAAAGTAAGCAGCAGTGCTGGCAGCAGCCGAACAGTTGGCTGAAACCACCAGCAGCAGTAACTCCTAGGCCACCGCAGAAACAGAGGGAGAAGAAGGACCATCAAGTTGCAAACTACATTGCATTTCTGAAGGGACATGCCTTGTGAAAATTAGTAGCTTTATTTTTGCTCTGAGTGGGAATAAAGAGGATGTGAGGATTCCATCCTTCTTTTGCCCAGGGCCCCTGAATCACGAAGACTGCCTTTGACCCCACAGTCCTTTCCGACAACCAGAAAATTTATTAATGGTGCTGCAGGTAGGGTTGCCAGATCCAGGCTGAGAAGTACCTGGAGATTTTGGGATGGAGCCTGAGAAGGGTGGGACTCGAGGAGGGGAGTGACTGCAGTGAGGTATAATGTCACAGAGTCCACCTTCCAGAGTGGCCATTTTCTCCAGTTGCCTGGAGATCAGTTGTAATCCCAGATGATCTCTGGCCGCCACCTGGAGGCTGGCACCCCTAGTTGCAGGACTTGTATGGAGTAACAGCTGCCAGGTCGGGAAGCTACAGTAAGGGAGGAGGGAGAGGACAAATCACTGCCTTCTTCCTCTTTTGTCAGCCGAGCTCTGCACAGTGTCCTCTTTCCTCTCCACACTGCAGCCTCCTATTTCATATGGCTATGAATCCGCACAGGTCCCACAGCCCTGGGAATGAACTTTCTCAGGGTTGGGAAGGATTGCTGTGAGGAGAAGAAACCCAGGAAGGCTGACAGCACATTCTACTAACGAACTGCAGGATCCAACCCATTGTCTGTGTTCTAACGTAACCTATCCTAGGCAGGGGTCGTTTCGTAGAAAAAGAGCTAGGGGAACTCATTAGCATAACTCATTAGCATATGCCACACCCCCTGACATCAGGGGCCCGGCGGTGGACCTGCAAGGCCGGCGGGAGTGTGAGGAAGCCCCGCCAAGGCTCTCCCTGGCCCCAGGCAGGCAGGGGTGGGGAGAGGCGGGGAGGAAGCAACTTACCCTCCCTCTTCTCCTGCCTCCTCCTGGCTGAATGAGGGCCGGAAGCAGGGCGGCCGGAAGCAGGGGGCAGGGCTTCGTCATGTGCCCCGCCCCCCACACCTCACCCGGGGGAACTGTGTTCCTCCACGATCCCCCCCGAAATGACCTCTGATCCTAGGCATTGAGGGTGGGTGAACAAGAGTTATGCAGAAAATGAAATGCATGACTAAAATTACTTCCCCCCCCCCCCGGGCAACACTGGCCAATAACAAAAATGGTGTCCTAGGCAAATTCATTTCAGCAGTTGAGTATGTACTTAACATTAAAATGGGTATCACCTTGGGTTTCTAGATCGCTACTTTTGTTTTGCATTTTCAAGGGCCTGCCAGCATGTTTTGGTGCATATACAGCACTCCTGCATGAAGAATCTTCTTTTTTCACTTCAATAAGGGGCTAGTTATGTTGCACACATCAAATTGTTTCCACTCACAGTGAACACTTGGGTTGGGGAAAGTGTGTCAATGTGTATCAGAAGAGGTATTGAAGAAAACTGTTGACCAATTCCGCAAAAGCAGTTGTTCCGCCCTAGGTCTCCCCTTTCCCCTGGATGTACTGATAAATTTCCCACTATTTGCTGCATGGCCGCATTTTGACCCACATCCCCCCCCCCCCATTTTCCTCTTGTTTTCTATGTCTTCTTGTTTTTATTTTTGAGGACCAAGAAGATGTGGGGGAAATCAGGGGGAGATGTGGGTCAAAATGCAGCCATGCAGCAAATAGTGGGAAATTGAGCAGTACAACTGGGGGGGGGGGAATGGGAGACTGAGGGCAGAACAACTGTTTTTGGGGAATAGGTCATTGATTTTGCGAGTTGACTAGCTTACCTTTAGCTTGTGCTCTTTTCTATTTATTATAACAGCTGTAATCTGCTGGTCCATAAATATAAGAATTGTACAAAGCAGAGCTGGAATTCCAGCAGCTAGCACAGTCCACCAAGGATTGGGCCCCAATGGTGTGACAAACCAGCCGCGATCATCTCTGGTGGGCTAGGAGAACAAAAGCAATGATGAATAAGAGAAGGTCATTAAACCAAAATTGCACAGAACATCAGTAGAGGCCTGTGAGACAATCTAACAAGCATATATTCCCTCTAACACAGACAAGATTACAAGTTAAAAGCACAATACATTGTGTAGTAAGTCACACTTATTGTATATCTTTCTATGAGACGTTGCTAAATTTTCTCTGAAATCCTTTGCACAAACATCCAGTTCTGCCACATGATGGCTTGATGGTCTGAGATTGGGGGGGGGGGGGAATAATGGGAAAAGGCACTGAGAAGGGGGGGAATAATGCACATAATAAACCTATTCATTTATATCCCGCATTCATTGCCAATTTTTGTTCTTGAGGTGGCTTCAAATAAAACCCAAAATAACAATAACCAAGTAAAACCATATAACTCATTATATAAAACAACCAGGAAGGCTCATGAACGTAAATAACCCTCAGCAGAAATACTTTTTAAAAAAGTAATGTAATAATAATAATGATAATAATGATAATGATAATAATGATAATGATAATAATAATGATGATGATGATAATAATAATAAAAATAAAAAATTGGATTTATACCCCACCCTTCACTACCCAAAGGAGTCTCAGAGCAGCTTACAAACTCCTTTCCCTTCCTCTCCCCACAACAGACACCCTGTGAGGTAGGTGAAAGAGAAATTAAATAAAAGTAGGTAGCAACATATCTTAAAATAGTAATGTGTTAATCGACTGGGCCCAGCAGCCTCACTGAAAACAGATAGTATAAACAAAGGTGGAAATAATCTACACATGTAATATAACAGTCAATTAACCTAGGGAAAACAGAAATCTTTTAACCTGGTGCTGAGAACTCAGAGGGCTCAGCATCAGACAACTGAGTGCAGAAAGCCTTTCCATATCAAGTAGCTCATCATTAGTCTACACATGATATCTTTTTCTACAGTGGTTCCTAGTTCAGCTTAATCTTTCTGAATCCTCTTTCTACATAAATTGTGATCTGCATATCAGATATGCTTGTCTCGCTGACATGTTGATTTGTTTCAGAAAGGAATAACTTTTAGTCATTCAAAACTAGTACAATCGGATGCAGAATTACCTTAAAAGCATTGGGAACCTGAAGCTTTGGCGATGGAATCCCAAGGGCATAGTCAACTAAAACCATGGACAGGATGGTGAGAAAGACAGCAAAGTCACTGACTATGGACCGTACCTGGAAATATGAAGCCTGTTGTCAGTGACAAGAAGACACATACTTTAAACAGAACATCCTAACCTACTACTGAGGAGAGATCTGCAAGTACACCCCCCAGACTGAAACATGAGCACAAGCCTATGGCATACAGACCCTGCAACCAGTACTAGGAACCCACATGTCCTTATGGAACCTCTATTTGGGAAGAGAGAGAAAAAAAGAGTAAGAAAACAGTCCCTGCCAATGCTCCCTCTAAGCTGTGGCGTCTGGTGAGCAACAATTCTACTTTGTGAGCCACTGGCATTAAAGTTGTGAGCAAACAATTTGACTACTGCATAAATTAGTTTGCTCTGGACCCATCCTTCCTGAGCTAAGACAAAAATGTGTGAGCTGGAGGCTAAAGAACTGTGAGCTAGTTCACACTAACTCAGCTTAGAGGGAACACTGGACTCCCTGCTCATCTGTTTAGAGGAGAAAAGTAGAAGGGAAATCTACAAGCGCTGCTTGAGCTGTGGATGACAGACATTTTGAAGCAAGCATTAAAGGGTGGGGCACCTGAAAGGTGTCTGGAGATGTGCATGCTAATGGCCATGAGCCAGCAGTGGACTCCCCGCTGATCAGAGATGCTTGGCTCACCCGCTCCTAGGAAATGGGAGACTGTGACAGGGGCATGTGGGAAGAGCTTTCCTTTCCTGTTATGACGGGTGCCATGGGTAAGACTCTCAGACAGCCACACTCATATAAGAGATCCCATATCTGGGAAACCGGAGATGTTCCTGAAGCCCCTGCAATGTCACAGAGGCCTCCGGGACACCCTCCCGTTTCCTGGTCAGGGAAACAGTGGAGAGAGCAGAACAGTACCTCTCCAACTCCTTTCTGTCCTGACTTGCTGATTTATTATTTGTATTTATAGCCCACCCATCTGGCGAGTGGGCTCAGGGCAAGTAGCGTCATGTCAGTAATACAATAAATACAATTTAAAAATGTAAAACACAATATAGACATTAAAAGCAACAGACAGATACATAGATAAAGTGGGGAGGGGGGGCAGAGGGAGTGGCCCGGCAGTGCACTGGACAGCATTTGTCGAAGGCCCTCTGAAAACTGAAGCTGGTCTTGTTTTGAAGAAGTAGCAGTGCAGAACTACAATTTAAACAGGCGTCTAGGCTTACAGAACTAGTGCCCTTAACACAGTTCTCTGTAGGGCTGGCAGCCAATGGGAGAGGGAGCGGGAGGTGACGGCAAAATGTCACTTCAGCATAAACCTGGAAGTGATGTTACAGTGTTGGCATGACACTATAGGATCTAAAACCATAGCGTTTTCAGGAGAGCAACATGCCAAACCGGTTGACTCACTTCCAGGTTCGCACTGGAAGTGGGGTTGCACCATTAGCATGACAGGTCTCCCCCCCCCCCATTTTCCTCTGCTGCCGTTCTGAACAGCAGTGGGGCAGCACACAGATGCTGGGAGGTCTCAAGCCACAGCAAGAGACATGATAAGACTAGTTGTCCATACTGAATAGCAGCACATAACCATGGCTGATACATTTAAAACTGACACGTCAGTTAAGACGCTTTCACGTATGCTAAACAATGCAATTTTAATCCACTCCAGTGACCGTTCACAAGTGGATTTTGCCATTTCACACAGTAAAATCCAGTTGTAAAGTGCACTAGAAGTGGATTAAAAGTGCCTTATGCAGTGTGTGTGAAAGTACCCATAAGTTTTTTTCTTTAAAATGTGTTAACATTTTATTGAAAGATAAATATGAAATACAAAGGCTTAAGAATGTAACAATAACTGGTATAACAATTACAAAATTGAGTCCTAACTACTGTCAATGGAGCAGAAGTATACTTGATAATATAGAGGGGAAGGGGGAAAATAAGAGAAAGGAAGAGGAAAACAAATAAATCAGGAGAGAAGAGAAAGAGAAACTAAGCTACATGATTCTTATATTGTCACCATAAATGTAGTTGATTCATTATACTAAGTATTTCATCTTGTGTTGTTAAGTAGTCTAATATTGGGAGCCAAGTAGCAGAAAAGTTAGTAAGACTTGAAGCAGAGGCTAGTGGAGAGGTGTTAAGTGTTATTTTAGCCATGATGTAAAAGTTCCAGAATTTCTTGTGCCAGAGAGACAGATTTGGGGGATGTGGGTTTCTTTAAAATTTAATATGTCTTTTCAGCTGGATGAATGGGGCACAGTGACACCTCGGTGCTGCTGTATATTGTGAGCTACACAAGGTGGTGCTGCCGTATATTGTGAGCTACACAAGGCGGTGTGGTTTTAAAGCATTAGAAAACAGCGCCTTTGAGAAATGAGCTTTGCGGCAGAGTAACAAAACTCAGGCAGGTGCTGAGCGGGAGTTATATGTGCACAGCACACAGAGTGGGTGAAATGCATGGGCGGCCTTGCCATGGAAGGCCTTTCCACTTCAGCAGGCAGAAGGGAACACATTTTGTTTTCATCTCTGTCAGCCATTTAAAATGAGCGGAGGTTCACAGTGGGGAGGCACCATTTGGACTTTCGGTTTCAAGTGCAAAAATGTCTAAGGAATTGTTAATTTGTATTGTGACAGAGTTCTTTCTTTTTACACATTAGGATCCAATCGTAACACACATTGCCGTTCCTGATTCAACACACACTGCTTGAATATTTTGCTCTAGGCAGGAAAGAAGCAGTAGCAGACGCGTTATCTCCTCTCTCAGGAGAACCTCCGCCTCACGAATAGCAATGCATTGGGTTGAATCCTAGGAAGCGACTCCATTAAACACTAAGTTTTCTTAAGGCACAAAAGGGGCTGATCTAGCGGCACAAAAGACTCTTCTGCTGGATGAAAGCCCTGCAGTTAGCAGAGTGGAGCTGTAGGATCCAAGCCATTATTCATAAATGGCAAAAAAAGAGAAATATTACAAAACATAATTTTGACTCCACTAATGCCAATATTGTTAAATTCTTTATTATCTGTATGCCAATTTGCTGCTGTTTACATGTCTTACCAAATGTGTTATTCCAATCTTAGATGTGTTTATTGCTCACTTACTTATGCATCTTGACTCTAATTAGCTCTTCCTGGCAACTAGGCCCCTCTACCTGGATGTAATATTTCAGGAAATCTCTGTCTGTATATTTGAAGAAGTGTGCATCTACATCTGCTCTCACATGTACCCAGGTTTGAGCTTGGTTGATCTTGGGGGTGCTGCTAGAGTCAGGCTTCATTCTCACATCTGTTTGTTAGCTCTCATACTTGTGTGTTAATTTGCTGCCATTCTTCGACTTGATCCAATCTCAGCTTCACATGCCTCTGACTGGTCCTTCCTGATGCTTTCGCACACACACACACCCGATCTTCCTGTATGTAAGGCTTGAATAAATGTTGTTTCAATTTGTCTGAGGAAGTGTGCTTGCACACGAAAGCTTACACCTTAAATAAAACTTGGTTGGTCTTAAAGGCGCCACTGGATTCAAACTTTGTTCTGCTGCTACAGACCAACATGGCTACCCCACCTGAATAATAGCTTAGTTATTGATATTGAGAGCAACAGACAATATCCTGTGTTGGCAACAAGATTCATATTTAAAAAATATATATCCAGGTTACCTTGGTTGGGAAATAGCGACTGGTCTTGAACTGCTTCAGTGTGGATGACATTGTAACTGTAGAAAAGAATAAGATGACTGACCAGAAGAGAACATCTGGGACATAAGGACCTTCGTGTCCACAGGCTCGTCCTATAAATTTCCCTTGATACCACCTACATTGCTAACATGGAAAGTAAAGACATGTTTTATATTCCTATGACTGAAAATAGTGATAGATAAACAAGACTGGATCAATTGTTTCATTGGTCATTATTGACATTCACTTTAAATATCCAAATCTACCTTAATAGATTTTTATCTCACCATCCTTCAAGGAACTCTTCCTTCCCTAATTTATCCTCACAACAGCACTGTGAGGCATTACACTTATGGAAAATGGAGGTTCCAAGGACCCCATTGAGAAGGGTGAGGCCTGAACCCACATCTCCCAGATCCCAGTCTAATACTGTAACCACTATACACACTGTTCATTCCATACATGTTATAGGTACACATATAAGGGAGAAATCCTCAGCAGAAAAAAGTCCTGTGTTATTCCATCGAGTTCACATGCAGGAAAGTGTCCTTAGGACTGTAGCTTAAACTGTTTAACATGTACAGTTTTTTTTTTAAAAAAACCATAATCTGTGGATGTGACAAACATGTTTTGAAACATGTGCACCATATGGACTGTATGTTTCCATGTACCTCTCTCTCTGTGTTTCCATATACTTTTATCGCTTGATGTCTGTTTCAAAATGTTAATACATGATCTGTACACATTACTTGTGGCTATTATACATGAAGATAAAATTGCTCACTAAGATCAGTGAAAATTGGTGGGTTGGATCCTGCAGATCTATCATGCTAATGCTGGAATTTTCCTCTGGTGCAAGAGGCTCTGTGGCTGACGGAAATGTTTCTTGCGTTACAGAAGCTTCCTTGTCCCCAAGGAAAGCAATACCATTAGCAGAACAGATCTGAGAAATCTTTTATTAGTTCATGCCATATAAGATAAAGGTTCCCCTTGCCTGAAGGTTAGTCAAATTTAACTCTAGGGGGCGGTGCTCATCTCCGTTTCCAAGCCGTTTCTACTTGCAATTTCTTGCTTTCGAACTGCTAGGTTGGCAGGAGCTGGAGCCAGAGATGGGAGCTCACTCCATCACGCGGCATATACAAGCATATACAAGCAATTAAAAACCATTTAAATTTAGTTTAGGATGCACACTAAGGTCTTTCTCAGCCATAGCCTTCCTCAGCCATCACTAACTTACACTTGCTCATGCAAGACAGTGACGCTTTGTCACATGTGGATATGAAAGAACTATTACAGCAGAATTTAAAAAGCAGATCCTTAAGCACAACCACTCAGAACCTCAGAATTACGGTTCTAGTCTTCTTCTTGTGCAAGACTATTTTGGATCGTAACTACCAATGCATCATATAAAGATGGTCAAACTCATACAGCAGAAACAAATCTACCAAGATTACCACAAAATGCACACATTTTCTCTAAATGGAGCTTACTTATATTGAATAGTGTTGAATATTTGACTGCGTTCTTCTCCCCTCAGTGTGTGAACAACATGCATGTATCCAACCATGTAGTTCCTCCTGTTACCATTTGTGGAAAAGGGACAAGTGATTTCCGCCAATTCCGCTCCCCACTGCAGATCTCAACCCTCCCCCCCAGTCTGCCTCC
>NW_015164235.1:161206-185134 GCF_001447785.1 Gekko japonicus
AGCTGGAGGGGCAAATCAGGAAATCCTGCTCTAGCAAATCCGCATATGGCTGCTGTATTTCCATTTAGCAATTTCGTTGTGTTTCACTTAACATCCAACTGTTTGAGGATTTTAAGGGAAATTAGTTCAGATCTCTCTTCCCCTCTATCTCAAATCAACTGTATTGCGCACTGTGCAGTCATAAGCAGAGTTCACCCTTCTAAACTCATTGACTTCAATGGAATTAGAAGGGTGTATCTCCGCACGGGATTGCACTGTCACTCACAAAAATTGTAGGCTTAATGCAGATTATAATCCGGAAACCTTTCTCTCTGGATTAGAGCCAAGTAAGTAGTTTGAAGATCATATTCTAAATCCTATGTTATGTAAAACGAGAGATTTAGAGGAATCCAAAATCCCTTTGGTTAGCCAGTTTGAAGAAAGATTTTCTTTTGCCACAAGGTGGCAACAGACTCCACAAAATTCACTGTAGTTTGGCTGAAACAAAATTATTTGTAAAGAGAACTCTTTAGGAATAGACTGAGGAAATACTTGTCCGCATTAACAAACTAACCCTTTTAATTTATATTCCAAAAGCAAAATCTGCCATTTTATGTCCTACCTTAAATTCCCACTATGTTTTACCCGGTGGAACTTCAAGGAGGACATAAAAGTCCTCCATGTGGTAAATTTATGAGGAATTTTGAAAGTAGCAAAAGGAATTTCTATCGTGTTCTGGCATTTTCTCATCAGAGCCTTTACACACAGGGTCCCCCATATACAGGAATGTGGATGGTTAATCAGAGGGTGCTGTGGGTGTTGCTGGGGAAGCTGAGGAAACAAGATTATTGCAGTGTTCAATGCAATCAGATTTTGAAATGAAATTAGGTTTTTCTGTCTTTTATTGTGTCACATCTCAATCCACAGGTTTCCAATAAGCCCTCCAAGAAATGTGCCATTATATTTTTTTAAATAAGTGATTGGACAGTTTCAATTTCATTCAAGGTGACAGCATGTGGTGTATTCATTTGCAGTGGGGGGCACAGTTCTGAGACTAGGGGTGATTTCCCACAAGCGCTGCTATGCGCTCACTCTTCTCTTTGCTCCGATGGTACGTGTCAATTTCACACAAGCTGCTGCACGGCTGCATTATGCACCGCAGCTTCGCACAATTTTCCCCGCGTCTACTCAATCCTGTTTTTTGAGGATTGAGTCGACGCAGGGGAAATCGTGCGAAGCTGTGGGGCAAAATGCGGCCGTGCAGCAGCTTGTGTGAAATTGACACGTACCATTGGGGCAAAAGGGAGGCGTGAGCGTGGAGCAGCGCTTGTGGGAAATCACCCTAGGAATGTGAACTGGAGATATTGGGTGTGTGAACTTCCAGAAAAAAGAGAGAAAATATTGAAAGGTTACTAGTTGTGAAAAACAAGACTGTGGGAAGGAAAGGAGGGCAAGTTTCCTGTAGTGGTTAAGAAGAGTGCAGACTCTAATCTGGGAGAACCAGGTTTGATTCCCCACTCCTCCACATGCAGCTGCTGGTGTGACCTTGGGTCAGTCATAAATTCTTTCAGAGCTGCTCTCTCAAGAGCAGTTCACGAGAGAGCTCTCTCAGCCCCACCTACCTCACAGGGTGTCTGTTGTGGGGAGGGAAGGGAAAGGGATTGTAAGCCGCTCTGAGACTCCTTTGGGTAATGAAGGGCAGGATATAAATCCGATCTCTTCTCTTCTTCTTCTCTTTTCCTCTCCTTCCATCTCTACTCTAGGGATTCTGCTAAAGTCTGAGAATCTTTGTAAGAAATAGAGAGGGTTCAAATTGTTAACAGGGTGAATCTTTAGGAATTCTATCATCCCTAGAAGAAATTCTTAATGTATAGGGCACGTTTGGTAAGATATGAGACAAGTGCTAATGTAAGCACTGAAGTGGCCTATGTAAAATCTCAGTGCTAATTTAGGAGGTTTTCATCTCTGTAAAACATCCAAGGGCATGAAGAGTTTCCATAAAATGAGCAAGAATCTACAGTAGAATCTTCATATCCCTGATTCTAGCAGCAAAGATACAGATTGATATGTGAGAACAGAGGAAATTACAAAGCTTATCAGGGGGCAAAACTGGAACATTCAGGTATTATATATGTGAAGGAACAACCTCTCCTACCCATACTACAAAGGCGATTAACAGTTCCATATTTTCACAACAGCCATCTATTTGATGAATAATATAAATGTGTGAGCTAGATGTACAGAAGTGAGGGACCTGCACAGACTTGCAGAGGGCATCTCATTTCCCCCTCCCTCCCTCTTTTCCTTTCCTGAAAGCCTCTTTCCTTTCCATCTAACAGCCAACCTAACTTTATATGCCCCTTTTCTTCCCCAACCACCTGCCAGCCTCTACTTAGGAAGACTACAGTCCAGTTGTACAGTGCTGGCTGAGCTGGGCTCAGTTGCATTGTGGGGAGCCTGCAAGTAATTGTGGGGATATGTGACTTTCTTCAGTTGCATTGTGGGGAGCTTGCAAGTACTTGTGGTGATATGTCACTTGCCCCCGGATCCCCCTCCCCACATTATTTCCTCTTCCCACTAGCACCCCCCACATCCTCTTTCCTTTCTGCTTCCTTCTTACCTACCAATTTACCTTTTGTCTGGCCCCAACCTTCAGCACTATTTATTATTTATTTACTTCATTTATATCCCAACTGTCTCCACAACAGGAACCCAAAGTAGCTTACACAATTATCCTCACCTCCATTTTATCCTCATAACAACCCTGTGAGGTATTGGCTCAAAGTCACCCAGTGAAGTTCCATAGCAGAATGGGGATTCAAACCTGGGTTGCCCAAATCCTAGTTTGAAATTCTAATCACTACACTATGCTGGCTTTTGTAGGGTGACTGTTGCTGAACAGTAACAAGCAGCCAGTCCAGGGTGAGTCATGCAAGTTGGGGGCCCAACTTGCCCAAAGGTTGCTGGTGAACCTGGTCTCAATGAGACTTCCTTCAAAGGCCAAAATAGCCCTGGAAAATGCCCTGAGTCCTCTCTCTGCCTTCTCTTGACAGCAACCAAGCCTGGAATGCTCACAAAACTGTTGTGGTTGTCTAGCAATGGTCACTGAGGCTATCTTAAAGGTACATTTGGGACCTTTTTAAACCTTCCAATTTTATTTTTTTTAAGATTTCAGATTTTTCTGCAAACCTGAGGTGTTTTTCAGATTTGTAGAAAGATGTGTCTTGTCTGTTCATGGCTCCGATCTCCAGATTTAAGAATCCTCAGTTTTGGCTGGGTTGAGAATTAGACATATTCGTGATGGATCTTTAAGTTCAGACTGGCAGTTTGGCCCGATATACGCACGTTTCACAAACAGATTAAAGGGGCCAGTTCACACAGCCACAGCTGTCAGGCGTTCCCCAGCTGTACTCAACCTGTCCTATGACAATTCCCTACCACATTAAAAAAGTACCAGGTGAAAGCGGTAGCAAACCGTCCAGTTGTACAGTACCCCGGAAGTGTGCACGCTAAAAGTCACAAACAAGCCACATTGCTGCGCCTAGGCGCATGTCGCCAGAGTGAAAAAATCCACTTACAGCCACGCCTCCGCCAGGGGCAGGCCAAAAGTGCGAACGCTATACTTCAATGGCAAATTTAGCATAATTCCATTGTCCCCCCCACCTGCCCAGGGTAGTTAGGAACACTGTCTGTTGCCACCCCAGGTCAGGACTCAGAGGTACTCTCATCTGGTGACCTGCAACCAGATCCTCTCTTTCTGTTTCTTTGGAGAGTTTTCTTCAGATTAAGAATCACCTCCCCAACCATAAATGTAGGGGGGAACCCTGAAAACCTCACTTTTTAAAGTTATTTGGAGCTAAGCAGGCATCTCCTTGCCTTCTCTGTGTATCTTGGTAAGTGTGAGTTGAGTTGGGCTTTGAGTGGGTGTAATGACCACGCCGGGGGGGGGGAACCCTTTAGTTGTTTAAGTAGTTGTTGATTACAAAAAGGAAACACATATAGTTGAGCAAGAATTATCATCTGAGCAAAGTAAAATAAAATGGGTGATACACCCATTCTCTTGCCCTAGGTCCAAAAGTTACCTCTCTAAGAGGTAGGCATAATAATCCTAAAGTTTCCAGATTTCTTGTTCAGCTTCTGTCCGTATCTTGTTGGCATCTTCCCTTAATACCTGATTCTCCTCAAAAGAGTTCCAAAATCTTTCTTTTCATCCCACCATGTGCTCTTCTCTCACAAAAGGACAGATTCACTGTATAGTCTGAGATTCCTCCATTGCTAATTTCTTGCCAGAAAGTTTGACTACACACTGCATTCTATCCCTATGCCACAGGTGTAAGGCTGTAGTAAAAGGTAAAGGTAAAGGTTCCCTTGCTCGAAAGCCAGTCGAATCCGCCTCTAGGGTTGCGGTGCTCATCTCCATTTCAAAGCCGAAGAGCCAGCGCTGTCCGAAGAGGTTTCCGTGGTCATGTGGCCGGCATGACTAAACACCAAGGTGCACGGAACGCTGTTACCTTCCCACTGAAGTGGTACCTATTTATCTACTTGCAATTTCTTGCTTTCGAACTGCTAGGTTGGCAGGAGCTGGAACTAGAGACAGGAGCTCACCCCGTCTTGTGGCACCCGGGTCTTGAACTGCTGAACTACTGACCTTCCACAGCCTGCAGTTCAGCGTCTTAACCACTTGAGCCACTGCAGCTCCAAGGCTGTGGTACTTCTGGCTAATTCCATCAACACAGGAACTTGGAGTTAGAAGGGAAAAGTTGGAGTTAGAAGGGAAAACCTGCCCTGCAACCTTTTGACCTGACTGCCTGTAAATCTAGTTTTAGTTTAGTCTCTTGATTTGATTTATTAAATTTGTATCCTGCTCTCCCTGTGCCCAGGCTCAGAGCAGGTAACACCATGATAAAAATATTCCAATACGCTGTACAATAAATACAATAAAATCCCTAATAATATATATTAGGAGATGAGAGGCCATTTGAAGATGGAACCCGTCACTGTCCCCCACCATATGCCATAGTATTCATAAAGTGCAAATGCAACATTCACTTTGCCAAGCTGTAAATTTTCACAAAGATCCTGCATTTCACCACACAAAGCAGCCCAAACTTGAACATATTGCTTTAACATCTGAATATTGCAAAGAAGCCCTAGCCATGGGAAACATCACCGGGAACTCTGGACCTTTGATCCGCCATCTTTGGAGTTATGTATTGAGCACCACTGTTTTAACTTTTAGGATGTTTTAACGTTGTACTGTATTGTTTTAAAGCTAGTATGTATACCATGTTTTTATTATGGCAAGGTTTCCTTGCCTCTGTAAGCCGCCCTGAGCCCACTGGGGAGGGCGGGGTATAAATACGAAAAATAAATAAATAAATAAATAAAAATAGCTTTAGATTTGAGTTCAGTAACACCTTAAAGACCAACAAGGTTTTCAGGGTATATACTTTTGAGAGTCAAGTTTTCTATTCTATTCTGTTCCGTTCCGTTCTGTTCTATTCTACTCTACTCTGCCTGATGAAGGGACCTTTAATTCTAGAAAGCTTATATCCCGGAAAATCTTGTTGGTCTCTAGGGTACTAGTGGACTCAAATCTAGCTGTTCTACTGCCGACCAACACAGCTACCCTCTGAAACTATATTGCTTTAAGTGTCTCTGGATTTATAACTACAATACAGATTGGGGGAGAACCTGTTGTGGGCAACCCAACTTAAAGAATTGCAATGGCAAGGTAACCTCTGCTTGACAAGTGAAACACAGCCAGCCAACACTGTGGCAATTCAGGGGCAAAGGTCAAGTCTCACTGGTAATGCAAGGAAACTGGAAGTGCCTTTGCAGCATTTCCAGAACCTACTGGTGTATCCTGTGAACAGCTGTGTTAGGCGGCATTCTCACTGAACCTTCCCTATGATTCTTCCAGGCTGCCACAGAGGAGGGAAATTGTAGCCTTTCTAGCTCTTTAGTGGCCAGAAATCAGGAACTGTTACACAGCTGATTAAAGGAGGATGACAAGGGGCAAACAGAAGGGCCACCATGGTCCCCAAAAACCAGGGGACTGTCTAGTGCCTACTAGATGACTGGATTCTCGTAAGAAATGTTTTATTCAGCAGACCAAGGTCTTACCCCAAAAAACATTGGTGTCCCCCAGTGAGTGAGCTTACTCTGGACCACTGAACAGAGATTAGTTGTGCGTTAACTGTTATGAGATCCGGAGGATAAATTCTAGCTCTGAAAATTTTAAATGTATCAGGATAATTTATGGCTTCTAGTAAACATCACAGAAGAGTCACAAATGTGAAGTCAGTCTTCTCCTACTTTGACCATGGCTTGTATCCAATGGACCTTTGGTGCAACAATAAGGAGTTCTTCCCATGGAGTGTAACTTTCTCACCTTCCCCCTCCCACTGCAACCCCAGATGCCCCATCCCCCAAAAGAACCTGTGCAATAGGGGGGGCATTATGCAGCAGGAAGGAGGAGGTGAGATGGGATGGGAATCCTTCTGCCTACAGAAATGCCCCACTGGATTCAGGCCACTGTCTTCTGTCTGCCTGGTCATGAACTTCCGTGATGTCAATAAAGGGATATTAAACAAGGATGTCTGCAAACCTTCTATTTTAACTCCTCACTATATCCCAAACATCTGGGAGAGTATTTTAGGAAAAATATGGAGCTTACATGTTCTTTTTACACAAGGCAGCTTCAGATTTACCATCTGGTAGAATTTAGGTCAAATCTGTTGTTATTTGATGAATGTCGATTTAATCTCAGTAATACTCCCTGTTAGTACACAAAGAAGTTTTCTAAGCAGTGTTCTGTGGTGCAGAAGCTTGTTTTAATATGCATTAGAAACAATAAAGAATAATCTCCATAAAGTTTTATTAAATAAAAAGATAAACAAATTTTTGCCAGCAATATTGGACATGGTTGACCTCCTCCTCTTCCTCATCATCACCATCATTATCATTATTATTATCATCATTATTTTCATATAATTTACAAATAAATAATATCAATTTTCATGACATCTTCATCTGTTATGCGTACTTACTGATAAAGTTAGGTTTTCCCAAGGTATATCAGAGGAGGAGATATTCTTAGATTGCCAATATTGCAAAGTTTTATTGCTGGGGTCTTCTGGCTCCACACAATTACACCTGAAAGGTAAAATATACCTGTTTTTATATTTTAAAGCTGAAGAGTGACAGCACCAAATTTTTGTTATGCTAAATGAACAACACAATCTTGGCAAAAGCCCAGTCCTTGCAAGTGCCCCTTAAAAGTGCACAGAACACAGAATTCTACCAGATTCATATTTTGTCATTTCAAGAACAGTTAGGTAAAAGAACAAAAGAGCTTGTACACACCTATGTCTGTGAATGAGCAAAGCCTCTAAAATACAGCAGTACCCAACCCCAATTTTGGGATTAGAAATTCACAAGAAGTGGGGACCCGAGATACTCGTGGGGGGGGAGCTCCACATGGAGGAGGAAGCAGCCGCAGGTGAGCCTTCTCCCCCACCCCACCTCACACTGATGGCGAGGCCCGGGCCCACCAAGAGCCGTGTGGGCCTGCCGAGCCTTCTCCCGCTCCCCCCTGAGCACCAGCGGCAAAGCCTGAGTGGCTTCCAGCCACCGGGCCCACTGAGCCGCCCCCCCCCCAACGGCCAGAGTGTTCTCTGTGCATGCGCAGGGAACGCTTTTACTTTTGGGGGGATTTAAATATCCCCCGTATATTTTTTCAACTTTTTAGATTTTTCTGCACACCTGGGGACTGCTCCAAGCATGCAGGAAAATCTGTCTGCCCCCCAAGTGCCCCCAATGTGTGGATTTAGAATCTGCATGGAGGGGGCAACTTGGCTATTAGATATATAGATTTTCTCCTTCCCTACTAGTTCATCTCTACGAGAGCAGTCTACCAGGACTATATCATATATGGAGCCTAGCTCTCTTCCACTAGGGTGAAATATTGTGGACCTAACTGGTTTTTAAAGCTTATTCTTAATGTTAATTCAAAGACTTCCAGGAATGAAAATCAATTGAATGAGCAGTTGGGAAAATACTGAGCTGCCTTATACTCTAGTCCCTCAAACTACTGTGACTAGCTAATACCAAAATGGGTTTCACTTTTAGAAGCGTTCACAAACCCAAATTTATTTTTTTAAATGCACTGTTAAGATATGAAGATCTGATTGATAACAAAAATGAAATAAAACCAATAGAAAACCTTAAAATACAAGAATCCAACTTGTTGGTGGGAAACAGTTCAAATAGAATCAAGATATGCCAAAGATAAACAAATAGGTTTTTATTCAAAAACAACAGAAATAGACAAGATATTGTTACATACTGATGAGAAATTGATTAAAAATTATATGTAATAATGTTAGAAAATAAAACATAAGACGAAATAGTTAAAAACTGCATGGTCCAATGGGCGCAAAATTTGGATCATAATATTGATTTAGACCAATGGTTACAGGTATGAAAAACAAATGTAAAGATTACTAAATCAATTTCATATAAAGGAAATATTTAAAAATGTTTTATAGATGGTATATCACTCCAGACAAATTAGCAAAGTTTTATTCTGAGCTACAAATGATTGTTGGAAGTGTCAAAAAATGTTGGTTCTTTTTTTCATATGTGGTGGACATGTGACAGAGTTAAAAATGGTCTTGGATTCATGAATTGTTACAAAAAATGTTAAAATGTAATATACCTTATATACCAGAGTTGTTTTTATTGAATATATTACCAGAAAATTGTAAAAAGCAAGATTCTTATTATACATGTAGTGACAGCTGCAATAATATTATATGCCAAATACTGGAGGAAAAATGAGGTACCTTCAAAAGAAGAAATTATGAACAAAATACTTGAAACTGCAGAGATGGACAAACTAACTTTAATTTGAAAGGGCAAAATGAAGAAAACTTTGAGAATACATGGTCAAGATTTTACAAATGGATGGAAGAGACCAACAAATAAATCATATGGACATACGACCGAAGTACAAGGAAATATGAACTACAACTCTCTTTTTAGTTTTAAACAACAATATACTCTAAAATACAAGGTGAAAATTTTTTTAAAATACAATTTGTTAATGTATGAATTTAACAGACAAAATAATGTTGTAAATGGAATCCCCATTTTTGTTGTATCTATATTTGTTTGTTTTTCTTTTGTTTGTCTTATATATAAAATAATTTTTTTTAAAGCTACTGTGACTAGCTGTGCTACCTAGATATTGGAGATAGCAGGGATTGGACTTGGAACAACACTCTGCATGCTAATCAGTCATGTCCTCTATGACTGAGATATGGCTCTCCCTCCCCAAATAGCAGGAATAACAACAACTGCAACCAGTGTTATCTGGGAAGAAGTGATTTGGAGCCAGCTTCAGACCATGGTTTCAGATTCTGGTTCAGTTCATAAAACATCATTTGTTGGAGCACATGTGATGCCAAACTATGATAGAACATTGTTCATGTGAACCATCCCCTCTTTAGGCCCCCGCCACACTGTGTTACATTAGCACTTTTCTTTTTTCTGCTTCCTAGCTGCTTTTAAAGCTCCACATTAATTGAAAATGTACCGATAAGTCTATGTGGGTGTACAATGTTCTACATAGGCAATTTAAAAATCAAAATTAAACACAGAAGCAACTGTAAAAGATTTGTTATTTCTCAGAAGCCTAAGGAAATGGCCTATTATTTTTTTACATTGGCCAAAAATTGGGTGAATATATCAGCAAACTACAACGCCACAAAACAGAAGATCTATTTCATTACAAACTTAGGCAATCTCTGTGTCTTTATTACTGGAAAAAATAATATGTTCTCATTTCATGGCTAGCTGTGATCTGGGGAACAAGAACAGGAGGCTCTGGTCACACTGGCCGGAAAATGCGGGGGGGAGCATGGCTGTTTGCCCCGGGGCTAAATAACGCGCGGTTGCGTGATCCGACGTCCTGTGGAGGTTCCAAGGTTAGGGGGGAGGTGCTGATCACACCACAGGCAAAGAAGCAGGGCGGCGCAGCAAACGGGGTTGTGTTCGTTTTGTTTAAACTGAAGTGTGCGCATGCTCCGTTGGGTGCTTGTGCGCATCCGTGGAGACTTGGAAAAAGAAAAACCTTTTTGCTAGGGGACATGGGCGGGCGCCGGAACTACCACCGGAAACGCGGTCAGACGCCCGCCCTTGCCCCGTGGTTTCTAGAAACTAGTACCTCCGAGGTACTAGTTTTTTACCGCGCGTTTTCCGCGGGAAGCCTCGGGTGAGCCACGGGAGCTCTACACTTCCCAGATGTGGCAGTGAGATCGCGCCCGGAAAATCCGCCTATCTCCCGTCCCTCTAGCGTGGCTAATGCTCCATGTGACCGCAGCCATGTTCTCATTTCATGGCTAGCTGTGATCTGGGGAACAAGAACAGGAATAAGGGCTAGAACAAAGTTAGAGTCCAGTGGTACCTTTAAAATCAACAAAGTTTTTTTCAAGGTGTGAGCTTTCATGTGCACACACACTTCATCTGACAAAGTGTGCGTGCACACAAAAGCTCACACCTTAAATGAAACTTTGTTGGTCTTAAAGGTACCACAGGACTCAAACTTTGTTCTATTGCTTCAGACCAACATGGCTGCCCACCTTGATCTAGGAAGAAGGGCCACTACAGCTGTATTCTGATTCAGAATCTGGTGCTTCAGTGTCCTTATCCCTTTGTGTAAAACAGACTGAAGTTTAAAATGAGTTCTATAGACACGGTAAACGTACTTAAACAATGCACTGAGCCATACATGGGACGTAACATGCCTATATTTGATACACATAAACCTTATCTTTGGACAGAAGATCCTACGCCCCCATTATCTTGTTTAAAAAAATGGTGTAGCTAATAAACCCTAGTATCTTCTACAAAAAGAATAATTTAGAGTCCCCTGATATGATAATAACAGTGCCTCCCTCAGCAGAGTTACAGCCTTCATTGGTTTATTGATTAGGACAGCATTGTAAGACTACCAACTCCATTGTGGAAATCAGAGTCATTGACCACAGTCCCAAAGACACTACGGCCCCATTCCAGTTACAGACATGGGGTGGGATCCAGACAACCCTTTGTAGTGGCCGGATGGAACTTTCCTGAGCCCCCCCCCACCTCATTGCAGCTCACCATTATCCACAAATTGCTGCTCCTGGGGGACAGGGACCCTGAGTAATGACATGAGGGGAGTTTTTTAAATGGCTCCTGCTGTTGCTGTGTCAGGCCATGGTCAGAAGCCCACTGCCACAGTAAAGAGGAGGCCAGAGTTATCAGAGAGGCCAAAGCTCACAGTGGGCTAAAGCTGGCCAGGGAGGCTCACTATAACAAGAAACTCTTCTTCAGATATGTGAGGAGCAAACACAAAATAAAAGAGGCAATGGGCCCACTGTTGGGCGAAAATGGAGAAACCCTGACAGAGAAAGCAGAAAGGCTTCATACCTATTTTGCCTCAGTTTTTTCCCCTGAAGAAGAGAACAGGCTCTTCTAGAGATGGTAGTAGGCAAGGTATGGTGTCCAGGCTGCTGGTTGAGAAGCACCTGGCTGCAATGAATGAGTACAAATTCCCTGGACCATATGGTATACACCCAAGAGTGCTCAAAGAACTTTCTAGAGAGCTTGCAGAGCCTTTGTCCATCATCTTCCAGACCTCTTGGAGGATGAGAGAAATGCCACAAGACTGGAGGAGGGCAGATGTTACCCCAGTTTTCAAAAAAGGGAGGCTGGATGACCCAGGAAACTACAGGCTAGTCAGTCTGACCTCTGTCCTAGGGAAGATACTGGAGCAGATTTTAAAGGGATCAATCTGCGAGCATCTAAAGGACAACTTGGTGATCCAGGGAAGTCAGCACAGATTTAACCCCAACAGGTCCTGCAGAACCAACCTCATTTCCTTCTTTGATTGAGTGACAAGCTTACCGGATTGAGGGATTGCTGTTAATGTTGTTTACCTGGGTTTCAGTAAAGCTTTTGACAGGGTTCCCCATGATGTTCTGATGGGTAAACTAGAGGACTATGGACTGGACTCTAGGATAGTTAGGTGGATAGGAAACTGGTTGGAGAACCACACTCAAAGAGTAATTGTCAATGGCCTTTCATCTGAATGGAGGGAAGTGTCCAGAGGGGTGCCACAGGACTTGGTTCTGGGCCCGTAACTTTTCAATATTTTTATAAATGATCGGGATGAGGGTGTATAGGGGCTACTCATTAAATTTGCAGATGACACCAAATTGGGCGGAGCAGCAAACACATCAGAAGATATAGCATTCAATGAGATCTAACACACTGGAAAAGTGGGTGGATGTGAACAAGATGCAATTTAACAAAGATAAATGCTGAGTTCTACATCCGGGTAACAAAAATGAAGAACACATATATTGGATGGGGGACACACTTCTGGGTAGCAGTGTGTGTGAAAAAGATCTTGGAGTATGGGTGGACCATAAGTCAATATGAGCAGCCAGTGTGATGTGGCAACAAAAAGGCTAACACGATCTTGGGGAGTATCAACATAGACTTAGCATCCAAATCACAAGATGTCATGGTCCCACTGTACAGGCCACACCTAGAGTATTGTGTGCAGTTCTGGAGGCCTCGGTTCAAAAAGGATGTGGATGGAATAGAGCGGGTGCAGAAGAGAGTGACAAGGATGATCAGGGGCCTGGAGACCAAGCCCTATGAGGAAAGGCTGAGGGACTTTGGAATGTTCATTCTGGAGAAGAGGAGGCTGAGGGGAGACATGATTGCTCTCTTGAAGTATCTGAAGGGCTGTCACTTAGAGGAGGGCAGGGAGCTGTTCCTGTTGGCAGCAGAGGATAGGACTCACAATAATGGGTTTAAATTAAGGGCAGGAAGGTACTGGCCGGATCTTAGGGAAAACCTTTTTTACAGTAAGAGTTGTTCAACAGTGGAATCAGCTACTTAGGGAGGTGGTGAGCTCCCCCTCACTGGCAGTCTTTAAGCAGTAGCTGGACAAACACCTGTCAGGGATATACTGTAGGCTGATCCGGCATTGAGCAGGGGGTTGGGCTGGATGGCCTGTATGCCCCCTTCCAACTCTGTGATTCTATGCTTCTGTGATTCTATGCTTCTGTGATTCTAGGTGCTGTTCCTCCTGGCAACACTTAAACAATTACAACCTGATAGAAGTTATTCAAAGGTGTCAGAGAAAGAGGTACATTATCTCCCTGTCTGTTCAATTTATATGAAGAAGGAAAGCTGGATTATATTTAGATGAAAGGAGTGAAAATTGGTGGATGGAACATTAACAATTTCAAATATGTAGGTAACATCACATTACTGGCAGAAAACAGTAAAGACTTGAAACTACTACTGATGAAGGTTAAAGCAGAAAGTGCCAGAACAGGATTACATCAAGAAGACAAAAGAACTGACTACTAAGGAACAACTTTTAAAGCTGACAGTGAATAAACTGAAATAGTTAAAGATTTTCTACTCCTCCAACCAAAAGGGAGACTGCAACCATGAAATCAGAAGGAGTTTGAGACTTGGAAGGAGCTAGAAAAGATACTTAAGGCTGCGATCACACACACACTAAATAATCTACTTTCAATCCACTTTTAGTGCGATTTCCAACTGGATTTTACTGTGTGAACTGGCAAAATCCAGTTGGAAAGTGCACTGAAAGTGGATTATTTAGTGTGTGTGAGGAAGTGTAAGGAAGTGTTGCTGGCAATTGAGATGATAATTCATACCATAGTATTCCTGATTACTATGTATGGGCGTGAAAGTTGGAAAATGAAGAAAGGGGAGCATAATAGATAAAAATGTGTCATTTGCATAATTAAAATGTGAATAATAACAATGAAATACAGTCTCAAATGGGAGGGAAGGTAGCATGATATAGCCCAGTCTCATCTGATCTTGGAAGCTAAGCAGGGTTGATACTTGGAAGAGAGACCTCCAAGGAAGACTCTGCAGAAGAAGGCAATGGCAAACTACCTCTGCTTCTCACTTGCCTTGAAAGCTCCTTGCTGTGGTCGCCATAAGGCAGCTGTGACTTTAGGGCACTTGATGCACACACAGAGTCTCAAATCAGCAGCCTTAAAGATCAGGGAATTTTCTTTTTAAGAAGCATATTTTTGAGAATGTAGATGCTCAATGGAACTATGGTTTATCTGTGACAACAGCATGCTTTTTGAATATCCTTGAGGTGATTAAACTGTGAAAAATTTCTAGCATTTTGTAATGAAGTAGGATATTACAGTGTGATCCTAAACCTTTCTGAGCCCACTGGTTTCAGTGAACTTAACTGTATACCTCTGTTTAGGACTACACTGTAATTTTCAGAAAGAAGTCTTTTACATAGTAGACATAGACTACATTTAAAGTCTATGGTTTTACTTGGTTTGACGGAGGGGGGGAATGCACAATTTGAAAGGACATGGTTATCAGATGTCTGAAGGGACTCCAATCAAACTATAGCTTTTCAGTTTTGGGACACAAGGGGCAGATCTTGTTTTACCACAGAGTTTCCTGCGATTCCTGGAGCTACCCTATGTCACTTCCGTTTCCCCCCCAGGAAATGATGTAGCAATGTCAGCAACATCACACACCCCTTTATATCCCTGTCTTCAATCCTCATGCTGGCAACTCTAGGCCAGTATAAAAGGGAAGGGCTTTCTACAGGCAAGGTGCCTGTGGGAAAGAATCCTCTGAATGCCAGGGCACAGAGAACAGGGCTGAGGAGAAAGTTATTAGCTTAGTGTTGCCTGGTCCCACCTGGCAATGGGTGAGGGATGTGGGGTTAGGGTTGCCAGATCCAGGCTGGGAAAATCCTAGACATTTGGAGGTGGATCCTGGGGAGAACAGGGACCTCAGTGGGGTACCATGCCACAGAGTCCACCTTCCAAAGCATCCATTTTTCTCCAAGGGAAGTGATCGCTATAGATCTCTAGAAAGGAGCTGTAATTCCAGGGGATCTTCCAGGTTCCACCTGAGGCTGGCATGCCTATATTACCTGGTGGGCAGGACAGTACGGGAGGAGATGGTCCACTTTACTGAAGCTCAGGGCAGGCTGCAAACCAATGACTATGAAGTGGTTTATTTATGTCGTTTCAGAAATACAACAGAAAATTTTCGTTCACAATTCATGGTATATTCTATGTTTGGGATGGGATGGGCCTGCACAGGTCCTGTGCCTTGCTTCTGAATCCCCTCTGTTCATTTCCGTGGGCCTTGTATGGAACATCCACAAAAGCCTCACTGAAACCAATGCCAGATGAGCAGTGGTGTCACTTGGCTGGCTGCATCCATTGATGTGTTCAGATTGAATTGCTATGTCAGTCTGACACGAACTTGGCACCTTGCATACCTTTGAGAATGGGATGTTATGCTCCTAATTCTTAAATACATGTCAGGGACAGATTGCAATATGCATATTACTATGCCAAAAGTGCTCTGAAATTATTCAATATAATCTGTTAATAATGGAGGAACTTCTGGTAAAGCATTATTTTTGTTAGAAAACACAAATTCACCATTTTGGGAATGAAGGGCGCTAGGGGTGGGGAGTCAGGAGGCAGGTATCGAACAAACCACTGAACTTTAAATTTTCCAACCAGATATTGTTTGTTTGTCCACAAAAAACTGGCAGGATTGAAACACATTTCCGAATCTTGCTTTTCAAAGTAAATAGCTGTGTGTCATTTAGCATATGTGCTTTCATTTATTTCCTTCAGCTCCTCTGAACATATCATGTGACGGAAAGGAGGGAGGCCATTTCAGCAAAAAACACCCAGAAGCAAAGGTTCAGTGATTCTAACACAAAGCTGCACTTGAGGAATCTCTCCCATTATTTTTCACAATCATAAACAAAAAGACAAAGAGGAACAAAGATGGGGAGGAATGGGGACGGAAAAGAGGGGTGCCATGACAACCTATTAACAGACAAGGACACGAGAGGAAGGAAAAGGTCACCGTAATGAGACCGGAGGCCAAAAATCAGGTTTTCCTTGCTTGTCAGACAGAGTAAATGTTTATGTAGCCCAGTGGCCTAGACAGCTATCACTGCATTTTGGCTTATTTTTAAAAAATGATAATAATTACAGCATAAACAAAAGTATTTGTGAGATAGGTTGGGAGATGGAAGCTAAAGCTGCATTTTGTGTTGGCAACAAAAAGTATTCTTAGAATATTTACAAAGCCAAACACCTCATATCTGAATTTCCTCTCTCCCTCCCTTAAGGATTAAGACTTGCCTTACGGATCCTCTAGATGGAAAAGCAGGATATAAACAATATGATTAATAATGGTGGAAATATGAATTTATTGTAGCGTTTTTATCTCGCTTGAGGGCGTGCAGGTGAGTATATCATTCTCTCCTGCTCCCATTTTATTCTCTCAACAATCCAGTGAGTCTACAAATGACGGTTGAGAGGTCAGTCAGGTTAAGGGGAAGGGATTTCTTTCTCCTGTTGTATCTGAACAAGCGAG
This sequence comes from Gekko japonicus, assembly GCF_001447785.1. Lineage (NCBI taxonomy): Eukaryota > Metazoa > Chordata > Lepidosauria > Squamata > Gekkonidae > Gekko > Gekko japonicus. The sequence goes on from NW_015164235.1 coordinate 177,677, forward strand.
CTCTGCCTCATGAAAGCTCATACTGGTATATGAAAACATCACCCATCCTGACTGTTAGGGGTGGAACAACACCTTCTGAAGATTTACTTAGATATTCCCGCCAACGGGAACCCAAAGCAGCTTACAGCATTGTTCTCTCTTCCTCTGTTTTATCCTAAAAAAAACATAAGAACCCTGTAGTAGGTTAGGCTGACAGTGACTGGCCCAAGGTGAGTTCCATGACAGAGTGGCAATTTGAACCTGGATGTTCCAGATACTAGTTTGACATTCTAACCACAAAACCTGCTGACTGTCAAGTTGAGTCCCCACTCTGATCATGGCCAGAAAGAAGGTAGGGTGACAAGAACAGCTGGGACCAGATTAAAAGACACCCTCCCCCCCCAAAAAAGGCTGAGTCCTAGCCTGGAGTCCATCCTGAACCTTATAAAAGCAGAAGCAAGAATGGGAAGAGAATCCGCCCCACCCTTCTGGGCTGCTACCACTACTGCCCATTCAGGAAGGTTGAATGGCTTGAGCCAACCCTGACAAAAAGGTTGCCTCACACCTTATGCCTGAGTGCTGGTGTGCGATGAGAGCATAAAGTTCTTCCCCTCACACAGTGGCTTGTGCTCCCACCAGCAGAAGCATGACAGCCGTTACAATCCAAACACAGCACTGTGTGCACCGGTGTTTCCAGAGCAGTACAAGCAACTATTTCCCCCCTGCTCACAGTTCTCTGAATCAAATGCTAATATATTTATTAGAATACACATACATGTAATAACATAGAATTAGATTGCTCCTGGCAAGGATTTACTAAACAGTGAACAGAAACATGGCATTTAGTATTGATGAAGGATTTTTAAATTATTTTTGGTAAACGTACTGTTTAGTTTTGCAGAATGTATCCTCCTTCTTTTATACACATACGCCAACCTACCTTTCCCTAACCGTTTGGGAAAGGCCTTACATTGCTGTTGGTCTTGGAGAGCCACTGCCAGTAAGGGTGGACGGTACTGACCCAAATAGGCTAAGGAGTGGTATAAGGCGGCACATCTGTTCGATTCTCAGAATGGGAGATTGAAAAATATTTTGGCGTCATGATGACGCCAAAGAAAATAGCAAATATGAATCAAAACATGTCTAATAAGTGTTGGAAATGTAAAAAACATGAAGGTTCATTTTATCATATGTGGTGGACATGCGAGAAAGCTGTGGATTTTTGGACAAAGGTCCACAGCGAAATGCAAACATTTTTGAAATGTTCCTTTAAAAAAGCACCAGAAATTCTGCTCTTAGGACTTAGAATGGAAGAGCTGAATGTAACTAAAAAGACTATGTTATGGTATATGATCACGACTGCAAGAATGGTGTATGCACAGTGTTGGAAACAAGAAAGAACACCAGAAATAGAAGAATGGATACGAAAAATTCTGTTCATGGCTGAGATGGACAAAATTACGAAGAAACTGAATAACAGGGAAGATCTTGACTTTTTTGAAGAATGGAATGACTTTAAACTTTACCTAGAAAAAAACTGGGATGTGAAGCACAATTTACTATGTTTAGAACAATATTGAGATTAATTGATGTTATCTTAAGATGTACTGGAGGGTCAAAGGGGGAAACATTGCGGGAAGCCACCAGGAGGGAGGGGGGATATGGGAATATAGGTATTGGTTTAAGAATGATAATAGTTTTTTTTAACTGTAAGAGGTTATTTCCATGAAAATAAAAAATTCTTTTACCAAAAAAATAAAAAAAATTTCCACATCCATATTTCTCCCCTTCTGCAAAACTGTATTTGTTAGTCACTGTCGCCTGCATTTTGTTGGAATGACTCACTGCTCTTCTCTCAGGGAGCAAGTGAGAGTGGCACTGTTTTTCTACTGCTGTTTCAGAACTCAGCTCTCCTTAAGCCAGGAGTTTGTATGTGTTGAACAAAACCATTTTTACACACACACACACACACACACATATATGGAGGGGCTTTCTAGCCTGAGAAAGTTTCCCTTATCTGTCTTGCTTGGCAGTAAGATGCTAGCCAGAACGTGCCTCAAGCCGGATCGAAATCTCATCCTTGCCCATGAGAATGTTGTGGTTTCCGTGTATCATAATTGAATCTCATTTTCTGATAGCTCAATTCCCCAGTCACTTTACCCAGCAGTGACTTTCTGACTTTAACAGAAAAGCTTCTGAACATCCACATTTCCTACTAATTCCATCTCTTGGAAAGCAAATAATTTTAAATGGTTACCATGCTGCCATTGTTCAGGCAAGAACGGTAGTTTTCCCTTGATAACTTCAGCATTTGAAACAATCTGGGTCCATCACAAATTGCTACATCCAGCATGGAGTCATGGTTAGAGCTGGATTAGGATCTGGAAGACCCAGGTTGAAAACATTACTCTGCCATGAGAGTTCCCTATGTGACCTTGGGCCAGCCACTCCCTTTCAGCCTACCTCACAGGGCGGTTGTTGTAAGGATAAAATGGAAGAGAGGAAAATGATATTATATGTTTCTTCGGGTTCCTGTTGCGGAGAAAAGTGGGGTATAAATATCTAAATGAATAAACACAGGTAACAGAAAGCAGTGTCACCATTGCATGATGGCCGTCATTAGGTTTCTCCAGTCTGGAATGCATACAGGCCACTGCACAGGTCTGCAATGTGCACGGACATGACAGTGCTTATTTGGTGTAGTTTGGTGTAGCGCAGACTCTAATTTGAGAGAACCCGGTTTGATTCCCCACTTCTCCACTTGCAGCTGCTGGATGACCTTGGGAAAGCCATAGTTCTGTCAGAACTGTTCTTGAAAGAGTGGTTCTTGAGATAGCTCTCTCAGCCCCACCTACCTCACAGGGTGTCTGTTGTGGGGAGGGGAAGGGAAAGGAGATTGTAAACCACTCTGAGACTCTGAGTGAAGGGTGGGGTATAAATCCAATCTCCTCTTCTTCTTCTTCTTCTTCTTCTTCTTCTTCTTCTTCTTCTTCTTCTTCTTCTTCTTCTTCTTCTTCTTCTTCTTCTTCTTCTTCTTCTTCTTCTTCTTCTTCTCCTCCTCCTCCTCCTCTTCCTCCTGGGCATCACCTCCTGCTCCACACAGGTGAAGCACAGCCCATTACAAAGATAACACTCCACATTTATAACCACATTTATAAGACCTCAGCAAAAGAGACTTCAGTCTAAAACTATCCTAAACAGATGGGCTCTTGGGTCATACAACCAGCCCTAAGCATGCCATGCACTGAGGATGCTCGTGAGCTTGCCCCCTCCTGGTTGTCTCTGTGATGGGCTGTGCTTCCCGTGTAAGGAGCAGGAGGTGATGCTCAGGAGGGAGAGCACTTTCATGTCCTTGCATATTGCAGACCTGTGCAGTGGCCTGTATGCATTCCAGACTGGAGAGCCAGTTTGGTGTAGTGGTTAAGAGCAGAGGACTCTAATGTGGAGAACCAGGTTTGATTCCCCCACATGCAACTGCTGGGTGACCTGGGACCAGTCACATCTCTCTCAGAGCTGTTCTCTCAAGAGCAGTCCTCGAAAGAGCTCTCCCAGCCCCACCTACCTCACAGGGTGTCTGTTTTGGAGAAAGGAAGGGGAGGAGATTGTAAGCCAATCTGAGACGGCGAGTGAAGGGCAGGGTATAAATCCGACCTCTTCTTCTTCCCTGCCCTACCTCCACTACCACTGCCTTTATGTGATACCCCCCTGGTTAACTGGTAAGATCATACTTACGAGTATTGTGTCAGTAGCTCCACACTGTTATGCATGTTGATTGGATATGTCTCGCCGAGATGAAAGAGCTTCTCTAAGGCCTCGTAAATGAAAATTATGCAGATGAGGGATGCAAAAGCTTCTTCCGTGAACCGAGTGATGTAGCACACTAGGGAACTTGCATCGGTCGCCACGAGAATAATGCAGAGTGTGGCCGTCCACAAGCCAATGCTCGCCCGCAACGAAAGGTAACACAATCCATATTCCCTAGAAGGACAAGAAAGGATCACTTTGACAGCTGCAGAAATAGAAAAATGTAAAGGCTTCCTGTCCTCAGGAAATCAACTTATTCCCCAAAGGATGACAATGGACTTATGCTCCATTGCTGTGCCATAAAAACTGCTTCAGTAATAGGGTTCAGGATATTGTTGTGGAAAAGCATGCTAGCCTGTTTATTCATTCATTTATTTTAAACATTTATTAGCTGCCTTTCTACCTTGTGGCACTCAGAACAGTTTGCCCGGAGAACAAATGTGATCAGCCTGGTCCAGGAACAGCTTGCAGACAGGTACTCGCATGTGCTTATGTGGCCATCCTGTCTGTGCTTTGAAGGAACAGGAATGTGCACAGAAAAGCTCCCTCCATTGAAATGAATGAGGTAGACTGCTCTTAAGAAAAGCTCAGCACGTACATCACCGCTGTCTATCTTAGTATGTCCCATTGCTCTAACTGTACATTTGTGGTTGCCACTCCCTTGCTGTCCCTCCATTGAAGGTGGCCTGCTTCAGTTTACTAGAGCCCTCCATTTTCTCTAGTGGCTCCCAGTTTTTGATACAGGCTCTCTGAGGACACGAAGGGGCGCTGACCTTAGAAGTTCTTAGCAGGGTCTGTAAGCTGTTTCCTTTGAGACAAGAGTCTGAGCTGGAGGCACTTTCTTGGGGGAGGGTTAATGGGGCTTTATTGGATTTTGTATGTTTTAATCTTGCACTGTATAACACCTTAACCCAAAAGGGAAAGGCACAGAATAGACAGACAGGCAGTCAGTGCACGTGGGTCTCTGAGTCAGTGGGTTAGATCTTCAGCTCTCCAAGGGGAACGAAGGGTTGGATTGTACCAGTTTTTCTACTCAGTTTTAGATGATTCCCCTGTCTTATGTTGCTTTGTCCATGTGGGCCCTATGATCCCTGGCAAGCCTTTTCAGTGGTCAAAAGGGGCCCTTCTCCCTTCTTTGCCAGTGAAAAGGCTGGTAGGATCCATTATTATATAAGCTGTTCATATGACACACAACCACATTTAAAAGGACTTGGCAAAAGAGACCTCAGTCTAAAACTATCCTAAACAGATGGGCTCTTGGGTCATACAACCAGCCCTAAGCATGCCAGGCGTTGAGGATGCTCGTGGCCCTGCCCCCTCCTGGTCCCTGCCCTACCTCCACTAGCACTGCCTTTATGTGATACCCCTGCACAACTAAAGGCGATAACAAGTCACTGGGACCAATTTCCCACAGCCGCTGCTCTGCACTCGCTCCTCGCTTTGCCCCAATGGTACACGTCAATTTCCCACTCAAAGACGCGTGGCAGCATTTTGACCCGCGACTTTGCCCAATTTTGCCCACGGTTTCATAATCCTCAAAAACAGAATCATGAAACCGTGGGGAAAATCGGGCGAAGCCGCAGGTCAAAATGCGGCCACGCGGCTTCGAGTGGGAAATTGATAAGTACCATCAGGGCAAAGAGAGGAGCGAGCACAGAGCAGCGGCTGTGGGAAATCGGTCTGTATGTCTTCACAACTAACAGGAAATTAGACAAAGCATTTTACATCTCCTGCTGCAAGATATGGAATTACATTTCAGCCTTAAACACAACTGAATATAATAATACAATGGAAGATGGGAATAACGGGGGGGGGGTGTCAAGGAAAACTGGTCACTTACTTGCAAAATTTGAATAATATCTTTTCAAACACCAAGACTGGCCCCGTGCTACCTAGTATGGTAAGTGGTTGTCCACCAAAGAGTGAGTAGGCTATACCAGTCATCGATGCACCAAACAAAGATTCTATTGCACTCTGTATGGTTAAAAAAAGAGGAAAGTTATAGACTTTATTTTGGTGCCAAGACAAATGATGCAGTCTTATTTATAGCAAACGGAACATTCAAAGGCCATATTTCTGTATGTAATGGTTATAAAACATCAACCATAAATCTTATATGTAAGGTTCAGATTAAAGCACAACACATACTATACGACCTTCAGTTGCTTCTCCCAGCAGACCGCCAAATGTGATAACAGGAGACATACAAGCACAGTACAGGAACAAAAACGATGCCAGACACTGCAAGCTGAATGCATCTGTGAAGTCACTCAAGAAGAACGGAGCTTTCCTCTTGATATCTAAAATCAGGCCCCCAAAAAGCCTATGCAGAGAAGAGAACAGATACAGAAAAGACAGGTTATTAAAGTTAAAAGCTGCTGATAAATATTTCAGATACCCGTTGCCATTTCCAAATGAAATTTTAAAATAGCTTTTATTTTAAGATGCTGCACTATTAAAACAAAATATGAAAGTAATGAGACCTCTCTAAATAACCACAATGCCCTGCTATGTGCAATGCTTTCGACCCTGCCTGGGAATGTCACTTTGGCTTGGTTCAGACACACCACTAAACCATGGTTGGTTTTTAACTAAGGTTAGTTTGTGAAACCAGCATTTGGCTTTCTGACCATCACTCCTACCCTGGTTTCCCTGGACAAATGTTGGTGCCATTGCTTCTGTTCTGCCCATGTGTCTCTATAGCTGGGGAGGGCAGTGCCAGGGAACAAGCCAGGATATCTCCCGTCATACATCACTCAAAATCATAGCTAAGACTAACTGTGGTTAATAAAGCCAACGACAGTATCCTGGTTTAACAGACCCTAGTTAACCTCGAGTACTGGAGCAGCCTGTGTTTGGACAATCACACAAACCTTAGTTACATTAAACCTATGAGATGGCAACGAAGACTGCGAAGAGAGATTTCTTCACAGTCTCCATCGCATCCGCCAGCTCTTGCCCAGCACAATTGTTTAGGACAATTAGGTCTCTAGCTTCTCTTATGGAGAGAAATCAAAATGTTTAAAATTTGGCTATTAGCCGTGAAACTTTTGCAAGCTTTTTTTTTTTGCAGATAAAAGTCTCGTCACTCTGCCACGATCTGTCTGCCAGTATTGATACAGTTTGTGAACTGGAGGCCCCTTGGCTGTCTTCGGCCATATTTGACAACTTCAACCGACTCTCCCAGACTGACGCTGACAGGATCCTGGATGCAGTTAAGCCAACCACTTGCCTCTTGGACCCGTGCCCGTCATGGCTGGTGAAAGCCAGCAGTGAGGGAATACAAGGCCCCCTGGAAGACATTATCAATCTGCCCCCAAGTTCTGGGGTCTATCCAGGGGGATTAAAAGAGGCTGTGGTAACACTGCTCTGAAAGAAACCATCTCCTTCTCACACGGGACCGCAGACCGGCTTCTGTCTGCCCTTCAGCAGCTCAGCAGCCTCAGAGGAGTCTTCCTGTGTGACGCCCACCCACTCTGCTCTGGTGGTCGTAGTCCAGCTGAAGCAGCTGCAGGCTGGAGCATGCCCTGAGCAGCCTCCAAACTTGCACAGCTGCGAAGAGAGGGGGAGGGCAGCAGGCAATATGGGGCCGTCTGCAACTCTTTGCTGGCTGGGGCAGTCCATGAGCATCCTCCCCCCACCCCCGCATTCTCCAAGAATGAAAGCCAGGAATGC
>NW_015164235.1:186349-231662 GCF_001447785.1 Gekko japonicus
GTGGCAGCTCCACACAGACATATAATGGCAGGCCCCACAAGCAAAACACTGCCCCCCCACCAAAAAGTTGTTAGCTACGGGGCTGGGTCAGAGGCTTTCACCATCGGCTGAGCTGAATGCCCAAATCCCTGACAGTGAAGTTTTGTAACATGTCACATTCATTACCTCAGTTGCAACATTACAAAAGGCAAATATCTGAAATCATTCTTTATTTGAATTCGTATTAAATAAGTGCATGATGTATATGCATGTCATTTCTATATCTGGTGAATGGTTTAATGGTTTCTAAACTGAATAATCGTGTTAACATTTTATTTGTTTCTTATTTAAGGAAATGAATATGTTCTCCAAAGATTCGTTTTTTAAAAAACAACAACAATATGGTACATAGCCATCTGAAAGCATGTGCAAATATTACCATTATAAACTTTTCTGGCCCCCACTTCTTGATAATAGGAGGTTATCAGAATGCCTGGCCATGAATAACAGTAGAATAAGCACTGGTACATTCCTGTAGGAGCTGCGGTGGCTCAAGTGGTTAAGACGCTGAACTGCAGGCTGTGAAAGGTCAGTAGTCCAGCAGTTCGAGACCCGGATGCCACATGACGGAGTGAGCTCCCATCTCTAGTTCCAGCTCCTGCCAACCTAGCAGTTCGAAAGCAAGAAATTGCAAGTAGATAAACAGGTACCACTTCGGTGGGAAGGTAACAGCGTTCCTTGCGCCTTGGTGTTTAGTCATGCCGGCCACATGACCACGGAAACCTCTTCGGACAGCTCTGGCTCTTTGGCTTTGAAACGGAGATGAGCACCACAACCCTAGAGTTGGATTCGACTTGCTTTCGTGCAAGGGAACCTTTACCTTTACCTTTACATTCCTATGTTAAAGCCAGGCATCCCGTGTCAGCTACTTCTTACAAACCGAGGTGCTGCTGATGGAATCATGCAGCAGTGCAAAGAATGGGATATTCATTTCAAGGGAGGAAGCCAATCTCCAGATTCATGCCCTTTTTTGTACAGATAAAAACTCTCTATTGAAATGAATGGGGAAAGCCTGTTCATTCCAATGGAGTGGGATTTGCATGCAGAGATATAAGCTCTCAGCTCTTTTCAACTGAGAATTCCATGTATACACACCAGCATACATAGTATGAGTAATGATACTTAAAAAGAGCCACAATGCCTGCATAATTATTCATATACAAACAATATGTAGAATATATTACTAACCTTCCGGTACGCTGTAATTCTGGACCGGAGTGCCCCCCAAGTGGCTCTGCGTCCCCATGAGCTGCGGTTCCATTTGGCACGCCTGGAATCTTACGTTTCTCCTGCATAGAAGAAAGATGTGGTTTTCTTTTTTCATTCCAAATTATGGGCTGCCAAGAAACTGCTATGGTCAGTTAGCCAGTTATTCATGCTTTCAGTGCCCCTTTGCAGTTTTCCTGCACAAGTAACAGAAATCACACAACAGCCTCTAACTTGTAATGACAGTTAGCATCTGGACAGGCCAGCCACAAACTGACAGAAACAGTTTCAGAACAGCAAAGACAGGAGCCTCTTTATCCATTAACAATGACCTGGTAGGCTTTCGCTTCAGCCCTATAACAGAGAATGCCAGTGTGGTATATCATGGTTAGAGTGTCAGACCAGGATCTGGGAAACTCAGGTTTGAATCTCCACCACGCCATGCAGGTGTGGTCGGTGCCCGTGGGCCTGTCACACCCCTTGCCCTGAGTTGCTTAACGGGGGTTGTTGTTGTAAGGATGAAAATAGGGAGGAGGGGAAAACAATGTTGGAAGCTGCTTTGGGACCCCCTCTGGGGAGAAAAGTGGGGCACCAATATCTAAAAAATTAAATAAGAGAAAGCATAACTTGTTGTTGACTCCTGGAAGCATCACTAGAAATGCTAGCAGGATTTATTAAAAAATTTTTTTCCAGCCAACAGTATTCTTCCATGAGAGTAATTTAAAACTAACAACATTTGTGGCAGGGTATGAGCTTTCATGCATCAGTGCTCACTTTTTCATATATAGCTAGAATGTGAGTCCATCTGTCCTTATTTCTTGGAGAGTGGAATGATTTCAGATGTCGAATGACAACAGCAGGCAAATTACAATAGCAAGCTTGATTGGATTAGGCGTGATATGCAGAGGGCTAACAGGGGTGGAGAAATTAGCATTGGTAATAAGACAGGAAACCTAGGTCTTGATTCAGTCCAGGAGGATGCATTGTCTTGAGCTTTATTATCTGTTGTAATTCAGCAGTCTCTCTTTCTAATCTCCCTTTGAAATTCTTTTGTAAGAGAATGGCTACTCTTAGGTCAGCAACTGAATCCAATCAAGCCTGCTGTTGTCATTTACCTGCTATTGTCACTTGGCATCTAAAATCACTCCACTCTCCAAGAAGTAAGGACAGATGGACACACATTCTAGCTGTATCTGAAGTGAGCAGTGACTCACAAAAGCTCATATCCTGCCACAAATTTTGTTAGTCTTTAAGGTGCTATAGGGCTCTTTTCTACTGTTACAGACAGACTAACACGGCTATGGGAGTAATTGCTACAGATACCAATAAATTGCCAAAAAGGGCAAGTCAATTGGGAGATTACAAATGACCAGCAAAATGGTGATTCACAGAAGAGAGAGGATGAGGATGGGCCTTCACTTTACAAACATTGCTATTATTAAAATACCATGGTAGCACCTAATTATCTTTATCTTTATTTGACTTCTAGCCCACCCTTCCCCACAGGCAAGCTCAGGGCAGGTTACAGTGATACAATAAATAACATAATCCATTATTTAAAAAATAATATAACAATAATAATATAATAATATAACAATTAATTAAAACCCAACAACAATAATATCAATTAGTGTATCAACAATGACAATTGATGGCACCATTTAATCAATCCATCTCCATCTGCTCCCACTTAGTCACTGTATTGACTCTGATTTATGCTCACTGATAATTTTTGCATTCTGATAAGTTATATTTTTCATCGAAAAAACTGTGATGTCTTTAAAAAAATATTTTATTTTATTGACAGCAGTTCATAATTAGCCCTGTTGTCATCCAACAGCTCTTTGTTCAGGAAATACGACAATAGTCATGTTAGGGATGATATTCTGAAAACTGGTATGCTGAGTATTTATCATTATACAGTCACAATTATGGTCAATAAAATACAAATGCCATTAAATCACTACTTATTTTGCTGCCATGGAGTGGTCAAGTATGATTATGCCATTTTTACTTTAATAAACGAAAACACAGACACATACCTCGACGTAGGATAGGATGTTTTTTGCATTTAATAAATGGTTGGATCCACTGGAAGACTTCCATAGATGGAAGGCAGGGATGATTTTCACCAACTCCCCCTTCCTGCTACATACCTCTGCCTCCTACCTCACGCTGTTCTCAGAGGTCCCTCTGTTCCCTACAACAGTATTCTGGGGGGCATTTGGGGCCATAGTGGGGGAGGTGAGAAATATCTTCCATTGGCAGAAGTTCTCTGGTGGATCCAAGCCATAGTAAGCAACAAGAATACAGAATTCCTCAAAAATAAGCAGACAACAAAGTACTATTTAAAACTGGAGTCACCTTTCCTATAATTCTTATTTAAGATCAGTAGATGATATATGTAAACAAACATAGTAGGCAATCTTCACCTTCACATTTCCAAAATATTTTCTTTTTGATTAATGTAAAATAAAGTACATACCTGAGAAGGAACATTTTTGGGTGGTTCTATACGAATTGTTGGGTCCCATTCTCCAGGAGGGAGAACAGTCACCTGATCGAGAAATTCATCAATCCCAGCAACCAAGTCGTTACGGTCTTTAGCTTTATATGCAACATCATGAAACACCTGCCAGCGACAGAATAAAAGACTCAGGGTTAGATCCAGCCAACTTTTTCACTCAATCTCACCTCCTTCCTACAACCCCCATCCCAGATGTCTTTTGTCTATGCCAATCCCATGATCCCCAGTTTAGGTACTTTGGTGGTCAAATCCCTCCTTCCCTTTTTCACCAGCAGAAAATATGTTTGGATCCAATCCATAGGGAGCAAGCCTTTATGACTCCTCCTCAACCAGACATGCAATTCATTTCTGTGCCATTTTTCAGGGTAGCCCAATATGTAAAATCTATTTCAGTATGCAGTTGTTTCCCTTTCCTTCTTTAAACTGGTTTTCAATTTTGATGTAAGCTGAATGTAGTCGCACACTGCTACATTCAGCTTACATGTAGTCACACACACTCATGAGTGCTACATTCTTGAGTGCAGCAATACATTCATTATACATTACATATATCCGGAGGTAAAACAAATCTAAGGATTTAAAAGATGTTACCTCCAAATAAGATTTAATAAACTGCATTTTAAAGATAAATACCTCATCCGTCATTAATGTTCCAATTGACCTGCCAATCTCATGGTACTGCTGGCCTTTTCCTAGTGGTCCCAGGAGAATAAATAAAAATCTGTAAATAAATGGGAAAAATATTCAGAGGCCATTCACTTCATACAACACAACAAGACAGATGGACAAATCAAGCTCTAAAACAAGGGTGAGCAACCTTTTGTAATTAATGAGGCAAACGACATCATAATTTGGAGCAGGAGATCAACAAAGAGCCAGTATTAGAATGTCCATTTGTGCAACTGAAATTATACAAGTCAACATCACTGGTGACTGACAAATTGATTAATAATCTATAATGTACCCATTGCCTAAATTTTGGTCACTGTAATCTTTTATTAGAAAGTGGCACAGACACACGGTCTCACAATAAGTAATAGCAGCACCCTGCACAATTATTTGAGACAACTGCCTTAAATCTGCACATGGTTCACACTTGGATTATTGGCAACTGTTCACCTCTATCATTTCCCTTTCTGGAAACCATCTCTAAGAAGCCCTTTAGTCCCAGAGGAATCTTGGCTTGCTCTGCTTTTCACACTCTCATCATTCTAGATCCCATCTCCCCCTTCAGTACACCTTAACATAAAGATTTCATTTTTGTTTTTAAAGCGTCATTTTGAGGTCTTTTTTTTATTGCTGTCAATTCACAGACAACCTACAGCAAGCTTGTAGGGTTTTCAAAGCAAGAGACATTCAGAGGTGGTTTGCCATTGCCTGTCTCTGTGCTGCCTGCCAACCCTGGACTTCCTTGGTGGTCTCCCATCCAAGTATTAACCAGGACCAACCCTACTTCGCTTCCAAGATCTGATGAGATCAGGCTAGCCTGGGCTGTCCAAGTCAGGGCTGAGCCAAATTTTGCTCTGGAGGCAGGCTGCAGACCCCTGCTCAAAAAGTTTGAATCTGCATTACAGAGTCTCACAAATGACAGCGAAGTAGCTATGTGAGTCAGTTTCACCAAGACAAACAAACAAGCAAGCAAAGAGGAGCCTGGTGGCACCTTAACACTGAGCAAATGATTGTTCCATGGAAACCTGTGTCACAATACAAACGTGCATGCTTCAAAATGCCATTAGGAACTGGTTCATTTAGATTCTTTACATTGCAACTGATATTTTATACATTATTTTTTCAGCCTTCATCACAAATTACCTTGTTGGGATTGGAACTTCTGCTAGTCCGGAAAGCAGTACCGCGGGGGACAGTCTTACAAAAGCAACAACAGCCCGGTCCAAGAATTCCAGCTCCCCGACCAAAATGTTGGAGGCTTCAGCTCCAGGAGGAATCTTTTTCATGAAATGCAGGTCCACCTGAGCAATCAAAGCAAGGAAAGGAAAAATCACATCGGAAAAAGAGTGCATGGGAAAGAACAAGAGACTCTAAGACACATAACATTTTTGTATTTAACTAGGCTGACACGGTATCTTTACGTCATGCATCTTCGACCATCAAGCAACTACGAATTTGGCTGTGCGTGTTGCATGAACATAGTTCATATGCAGTTCAGTGTGCAAGTTCTCAACAATTCATGGATGTGATTAATCAATTGAATCATCGACTTTCCAAGCTACCAGTTAATCATTACTAGTTGTTTGAAATGCGCTTCAAAAAGTTTCTTTGCTTAAGCGCAGGAATAGAAAACAAATAAACTTGTCATAGCATCACAGCCACACTGATACCTTCTGAAGGCTACCCAATACTCCGCCTATTCTGTCTCCTGACTGCCAATGTCAAACAAGGGAGCATGCCTGAAAGTCATCCAGGGCTAATTTTGGGCAGGAACGCACAGGAACGGAGTTCCAGCTGGCTCCCAAGTTGACCACGCCCAGCAGGAACTCATTAGCATAATAGGCCACACCCAACAGCAGAAACTCATTAGGATTGGCTACATTAGGGGTTTGTGGCCTAACGTGCAAAGGAGTTCCTGCTCCCAAAAAAGCCCTGGGTTTTGACAACAAACAAGGTAAACAGAATAACAAGCAAAAGGAGGGTGTGGCTGGATGACCACCCTTCTGGTAACTCCTCCTTGGTGGTCTCCCTTCCAAGCACTGATCCTTCTTACCTTCCAAGATCTAATGAGATCAGGCTACCATTCTGTCTTCCCTCCCCATGAGACTCTTAGTCATGCTTAAATCCCACAGAGACTGACAAATACATCATGAGGGGCCCATTTATTTCATTGGGATTTATGCATGAGTATCATTTTTAAAATTGTGGCAAAACATGGCACAATTAGCTTCATGTCTTTGAAATCTCATGAATCTAACACAGTAAAACCACTGCTGACATTAAAACATTTGACATATTAAATGTGTTCAGTGTTGTCTCATTAAAGCATAAGCAAAAGGTAATCTTATCATTTAAGAACATCAAGAGATTACCATCACTCAAGATCTTTATAAAGGCATGTAAATGTAAGTTTAATGGACTAATTACTTGATTAATGAGTTAATCAGTTGATAATTAATGTTAATCATTAGTGTTTGTCTAATTGTGCAATAGAAAGGATTTAGTTACCCTTTTGCATTAAGAATCTGTAATGTAGCCTAATCTATTATGTATAATACCTGGGCGTAGTTTTACAGGCCTCCGGTTCTAGGGTTAAGCACAGCAAATATGTTGCCAATCTACAGGAAAGATCCGCAAATGTCATACTGAAATTTTTTCGAACTCATGGTGGACACTTTGTTCCTGCAGCCCTGAAGTTATATAAGGCCAAAACATTGGCACAACTGCTCTATGGAACATTCTTAGGACCGCCTTCCTCATGCTTTATGTCACAAGAAAGAGTTCAGTCCAAATTTTTAAGAGCTGTTCTGCAAGTTTCTAACTGTGTATCCAATGCTTGGACACGTCTAGAGTCTGGGAATCTTAGAATTGAAGCTAGGGTATGTATTCTATCCCTCTATATGTGGCTGAAAGGTCATTTCAATCCACAAGGCTCGCTTCCCCTGATATTCCCGGATGATTTCCAATCCAGTTGGGTCAGGGTGGTTCATTATCATATTCATAGAATTGGCTTCTCACCTCAGCTACTCTTATCCTATGGATTTGAACAAGCCAAAGGGCTAATTAAATAAAGAGTTGAGGATATTGAGCGACAATCTGACATCTCTAACGCTTCCAAACTCGAGGTGTTGTTAAATATCAAAAGCACCACTGAGCCGGCAATATATTTGACTTCAGTGGCAGGAAAAAATTCTAGAAGGGCATTTGCTCTAGCCAGATGTTCTGCCCTTCCATCTGCGGTTATTCAAGGCAGGTACAACAAAAACCCCTACTCTGAAAGGCTATGCCGATGCCTTTTAAGCGAGGTTGAATCGGTAGAGCATATGTTCTTCAGCTGTCCATTTTACAGGGAGGCTCGTCTTAAAATTATTACCCCATTAGTTGATAGGACACCTGGGCACATTAATACAAACAAAGCAAGGCTTCACTGGATCCTATCAGATAAGAATGTAGAGATTACACATTCAGTCGCTGAGTTTTGTGCATTAATTCTTAGATTGCGGGAATCGCATTTTAAAAGTTCTTAAATTTAGATTTCTATTTTTGTATATTATGACTGTTTTTTCCCCTTCTCTTCCTCACATATTATGTTTACTCTGTATGTTGGTCTTAAGACCGTAACAATAACAATAAATAAATCTATTATGCATGGAGTAGAGAAAGTGGGTACGGAAAGTTTTGTCTCCCTCTCCCATGAGACTAGAACTCAGAGGCACCCAAGGAAGTTGGGCAATACGTTTAGGACAGACATATGGAAACACATCTTTGCTCAATCAGTAACTGAATTATGGGATTCACTGCCAGTAGGTATAGGGATGGCCATGAGCACACATGGCTTTAAAAGGCAGATTTGTGGAGGACAGTCCATTAATGGCTACTAGCCAAAGTTATTAAACAGAATCTCCAAATTTAGAAGGAGCAGACACCTGAATACCAGTGACAGGAGGCAACATCAGGGGAAGGCCTTCATCCATTTGCCTTTCTAGTTGGCCCTACAGGACAAATGGTAGGCCACTGTGCGAAACACAATGGTGAACTAGATGGTCCAGTGGGCTGATCCAGTTCTTATGTTCTTACTTTCTCCTACAGCACACACATAGCTGTTATCAGGGACCTCTCAGCCTTGGCCACAATATAACACAGAGATAGGCAAACAAGTTCATTCAAATCAATGGACTTAAGTATACTTAACTTTCTCTTGGACCGTGGCCATTTATTGGAAGACCCAATGAAATTAATAATAATTTATAAGAGTGTACGTCTGATATATGATGTGGCAATGTATTAAACTAAATACAAAAGCTACAATCAATAAAAATGGTTAACACCCCTATAGACGATATTGTAAAAGGGGTTAGAGTCTTGCTTCTGCAGTAGTGTTATATGTGGGAATTTGGAATGAAACTGGGCTTCTGGTTAAAAATTCCAAAGACTTTCCTACCGAGAATCAGAGAGCACTGGAGGAAACTGCGGGCCAACAAATAGAGAAGGAATGGCAATGGTTAATTCCTCATGTTTTCTCTCCCCTCCCTCCAGAAAACTGGATAAAAAACCCAGCCAGCTGTACATCTTATTCTGCATGTTTGGATGCAGTCCCATGCAGCTTACTCTGTCTACCAGCGGAGAAGTATTTAAAAATTCCAATAGGCAGAACTGGGCTGCTCTCTTGTGGTTAGAGGAACCCGAAGCCTGGCTCTCAGTAGATAACTAGGTTGTCAATTATAGACTTTTCTTCTCACCACAAAGCCTTTAGAATCAAGCCTGAAGGAGCACTTTCTACCTGTGCGTCCTAAGAAGATAAACAGTAAACAGAGCACTCTAATTAGCACATTCTAAAGAGTGGTCAAACTGAGAACCTCAAAAGCCCAGGAAAACCTCTTGATCCCAGAACAGTAACTAGGAAAGCAATTCTGTAACTATGCGGAGACTGAGAGGAGCTGCTTTAGCAGTCTGAGAGAAGAAAGAACAACAAATAACAGAAAAAAGAAAAGTAATTCACTATCAAATTCAAATTCTGGGCCATCAAAAGGACAGTGGGAGCGGCGGAAGCCAGACTTTTGTACTGAGCAAAGGGAAATTTCTCCCCTAATTATGAACTGCGAAGCTAGCAAACTGGCAGTTGTAAAGAGGAGACGTGGCCGGGATGTACCCCTGACCCCGCTTTGTGGACTCTGGGGCTGGGGGGAGGGAGCAGCGAAGTCGGCGATTGTGCCTGACACCTGACATGGCTGGGTTGTGGGTGGGGCCTGGTGACAGCAGTTGGCCCCAGTGGGCCGGACATGCATCTGGGGCTGGGCTGGGGGTGGGTCAGTGAGCTCTCTCTGCCTGCCCACCCCCTATGTAATTGGCAGTTTCCCAGGCCATAGCCTCAGTTCAGTGGGTCCTTTTTTCCCTCCCATCCTCCCTGCACTTTGGTTGTCATGGGGTCAAGTATGATGTTTTCTTATCATCACAGCTTTGGACGGTTGGAACACTGGGACAGATTCTTTGGCTAAGGAGGCAGTGCCTACCAGTGTTCCCTCTAAGCTGAGTGAGTGTGAGCTAGCTCATAGTTTTTCAGCCTACAGCTCACAAATTTTTGTCTTCGCTCAGGAAGGATGACTCCAGGGCCAACTAATTTATGCAGTAGCCAAATCGCTCACTCACAAATTCCATGCCAGTAGCTCACAGAGTAGAATTTTTGCTCACAAGACTCCACAGCTTAGAGGGAACATTGGCCTGCATGCCCATACCCCATGGTGATAGGGACCCCCATCAGGGGTCTGAGTGAGCCAACAGATTAGCATGCCCAGCTTGGGGGCTGTCAGTGGGGCTCTGACCACTGAGTGGCAGGGGAACCACATGGCAGCCAGTGCCCATGTGGCTCCCATGGGGCAGCTTTGCCACTCCTTGGATGCAACCTGGCAGGGGGGCTGGAGTGCAGGGTTCATTGGGAGCCAGGTGGGTTGCCCAATTCAGAGTCCATCCCCATGCAGCACCAATACTTCTGCGGTGAAGCCAATAAAGCTGTGACCTGTTTCACCCAAATCAAGTGTACTGATGGTTCATTGCCTCGCCTGCCCCCCTCCCCCCTGTGCTCCTGGGGCGACAAGAGAGATGACACTCTAGAGCAATGGCCCTCACCTCCTGGTTTTTGTCCTCTTGGCAGCCATAAGAAGGCTGAAGTTGGTTCCCAGTTCAGTATCAGCATATAATTTGGTGGTCTAATCTTTATTTGGGGATTCAGAGCTTTCAAATTATCCTCAATATTTGTGATTGGCTTCACAAATAAGAAATTCAGAAATGTGAATAAGGAACTGGGAACCAACGTCAGTCTTGTGCAGCCTTAAATGTTTAGGTGATCTAAACTTCAACTCCTCACATATTATAATTTTTTTTAACGAGCTAGCATTAGACTGTAAAACAAATTATTTTTAAAAGGTCCTTAAATTAAGCCATAATGTTCTATCAAGGGTATCATCCGGTTAAGTAGTTACAAGAAATATCCATAATGTTATGGCCACACTGTTGAGTATACATTTCCAACGGTAATTGTGAATTTAACCTTTATTCTCAAATAGCTACCTCTCTTCATTCAGATTGTAAAAGAATTAAAGATGAAGCACTGGGAGAGCCCAGATTCCCTGAGCATTTAAAAAATGCTAACAGAATCCCGAATTGAATGGGGTCTTGTGGGGAGGGGGATTTATTTATTTATATATTGATAGCTTGCTTTTCTCACCAGTGGGAACCCAATGAAGCTTATTACATCATTTAGCGCCTCTCTCCAACCCTGATAAGACTTCACTGATTCCTATTCTGTTTTGGTGTATGGATTAAAATAAGTGCCATAGTATAATATATATTTGTGTACTTTTCAGATGTATACCAAGAGGCTATCATCAATTATATATAACAGGAGCGTATGCAAATACAGCCTCAGTGTGTGCGAAAGTGAATTCTAAAAAAAATTCAGTAGTCTCTTCATTTGTACCAAAGCTGTACCTGCATGGCCAATATGGTGCTGCCCCTATTCACACAACATGGTGACTATGTGTACTGGGAAAATCACACATAGCTCATGCACACATTAAATGGGGTTGGTAGGCTCCTGGTATGCCTGATTCTAATATCTGAAAAGGACAATATTATATACGTACATATATACATACATATATATACATATATACATACATACACACACACACACATATATAGACACATACACACACACACACATATATATAGAGTTATATATATAGAGAGAGAGTTATATGTACTGGGCTGGATCCAGTGCAGTGTTTCCATAGGTGCAAGGGCTTCCACCCACTGACCATTATTTTTGTAGTTTCGCTCTCTCCTGGCAAACTGAAATCCTGCTTCTGGGGGAGATTTCTGGGGTATTTTGTGCTACTGTGGAAGGGGGAGGGGAGCCATGGAAGCCATGTTCTGTGGACCGAAGTCCTTGCACCCAAGGAAATGGTGCACTGGACCCAACTCATTAGCTTCATAGCAACATTTAAGTCACAATGGCAGCTGTCTAATATTCATAAACATATTTTATTCACATTCTGCCTATTGTACCTTTAAAAATAAGAGAAAAACACAGTGATTTGCATAACCTCATGTTTAAATAGAGATCACAGTTTCATAGTTTGGAATTTCAAATTGCAGGATTTCACTCCCCCCAACTTGCTTTCCTATTACCAATCTAAACATAAAAACAGTGACCAAATCCAACATAAACTGTTAAAGTGACCATTTTCGTGTCTATCTTACAGCCATCTGTCAGTACCAGTGTGTGTAGTCTTTGATGGTATTTACAAAGTTGTTTTCTTGCAAATGGCTCTGGCACACGGTCAGAATTCAAGCATAATGCAATTGTCAGTTTCATGAAACGCATCTCAAAACTTTAAACGTCTCCCAAACTTAAACCGAACAAAAGCCTCGTTTTCACTGTTTTGCCATTTTACGTACACATTCCTTATGGAAAAATAATTTTTTAACTTTACATATTGATCCAATACCAAGGGATTATCGCTGATAGCTTGAAATGCAACAGTGCTTTTTAGTGAGGGGTATACCACAGATGGAGTCGAGCATATGTACATGTTTGGAAAGGATGTAGAGTGATTAAAAAAAAATTGAAAGACAGTATAATTGAAGCCTCATGTTCTGCTGGAAAGGAAGCCATGTTGGGATGTATTTTATAAAAGACTGCTCCCACACCGCTCCTTTCACATTCGAATAACAGCCTTCCTGGTTTTCAATGTGAGTAAAAGCACAGTAGTTCTGGATATTAGCAAAGTATTCAACTTGTGAAAATATTTACATTTTTAAAATGATCTTCTAGTCCAGGGGCTGGCAACTTTTTTGCTTAAACTTGCCAACTTTTTTTAAACATCACCCAATTCCACTCCATTCCCTGTCCCATGTGTCTTTTGTCTACACATATCCCATGATCTTTTCTGCACAGTGGATTAAAGGAGACTCACTCCTCCTTTTATACCTGCGGAAAAACTAGCTACATCCAACCCCAGTTGTTTCTGTGCAGAATACAGACCTGTGTTGCACCATCACCACACCATAGGGTTGCCAGGTGGGGGGCATTCTGGGGGTGGGCAGGGATGTCATTGATGCAGTAGCATCACTTCTGGAAGTGATGTCAATGCATCGGTGATGTCGAGGTAACACTCTACTTTTTGGGCAAAACCCTATGGTAAAATAGCTACAAACCATAGAGTTTTGCCCAAAAAGTAGAGCGTTGTCCCCGACGCAATGATGTCAGGTTTGGAAGTGACATCATCATGCTGATGATGTCACTGAGGGATGTCTTTTGGGGGGTGGAGTTTACCTTGACAGCCAGCTGGCTGGCGGTGGGCCCAAGCCCACAAAAGCAGGGTATCTCCCACCCCCATCTGGGGGCTGGCAAACCTACCACATCACCTAGGCAACTGTTGCAGTCATATGTGAGGATCAAACAGAAAATCAGGACAGGAAGACATCACGTGTCCATGGACCTGTGAGGGGAGGGGTCTGTATGCTAATTTCTACTGTCTTTAGCTATGCCTGCTTTTGATATGAAGGAGAAAGGAACCTAACAAACATCTTCCACCTATGGCCAGAAAGTGAAACTAACCCAACAATGCCAAGCATTGATCCTTCTCCCCAAATTTAGTCATCATGATGGACACCTTGACAATTTTCTTGTTCTTAGAGACCATTTCTATGTAACACAGGGAAGTAATAGTGGTAGGTGTGGAAAGCTTGTGAAAGTCAGGTATGGAAAGTTACCAGTTGCTTTTCAAGCACAAATATATATATCAAGGGTAAGCATGTCTCCACCATCTAGGTTATCAATGTGTAGAGTTGGATCCCTGTAGAAATGGGTATTAAGATATCAAGAGCAGGGGGATGTGATGTTCCAGTAGGAAAAATGGTCATAGAGAAGTTCATCTTCTGTTGGTTTGGGTTAGCTGCTGCAGTCACTAAAGGTGCTTTGTTAATAGGGAAAGCTGCAAATGGTCATAAATATGTTGGCAACCACTTGAGGCAACCTGAAAGCCAAACCATGTACGGCAGTATCCCCAAGTACACTATGAAGATGCCTCCATCATTTTAGAGATAAAATTCCCACTGTTTACAAAAGCCATGGGGGCCCAATCATAATTGGGAATGTGGCGTGGGGAATGCCCACATGCCATTTTCAGAGCTCAAACGCTGGCATTTGGGCTCTTGAAAACAGTGCACATGCAGGGGGCACAGCTCCCCCACCATATCCCCAATCAGGATTTTGTAAACAGAAAGAATGTTATCCCTAAAATGGTGAAGGCACCCCCAAGTTGAACTTGGAAACACTGTCATGTCTAGTTTGGCTCTGAAATGCCCCATGGAATCCTGTTTGTGGAGGGGGACCAAAGATTTCAGGGGTCATTTCTGTCTGCCATGGGAGAATGGAAAATTGTGTTCCATGGGCAAAAATACTTGAGCCTCCAGAAATTTTAGTCTGAATATGGCCCAGATTTTTAAAAAGCAGGGGATATTTTAACCACTTTGGGGGGGAAATTATGCAATAGCATAAATCTGTGTTAAAAAGGAACTGGAATTTGCCTCGAGGTGGAGGAAGTGTCCTTGCTTTAATACTCTAGTTTAACAAGCTTGTCTTTCCCCACACCATATGCACATTAAAACACTTTTGATAGAAGCCTGGTACAGACGTGCCCCCCTCCCAGAGTCCCTGTGCAGGTATGAACATGCTGGCCCTGACTCTGAGTGACTGCCTGCTCATCTGCAGATGGCCACTTTGGGGGGGGGAGTGTCCATATGCACACCTCTCCCTGTGATGAGCAATGTTCTGAAATTAGTATTCTTGGTCATGGGGAGGAGCTACTTCCTTCATGTGGTAACAGATGACCACACAGAGGCAGGGCCAAGTATGCTTGCGTCTGCTCTTACTCCCCACACAGTGAGTCAACCAGCTGGGGGTGGGGTTCATCTGTACCAAGCTAAGGGGTCTGCATCATTCTTGGGTGGAGGAGAAAGCCACAGTCCTTCAGCATATCTGTTTCACTGCCACTTTCCAGGTTGGAGAGTCTCCAAAGCACAGATCCGAATGCCTCTCACAGGTATTAGCTGCAACAGCTTCCATTTTTAACTTGCTATGAATGACTAACATTTAGCTAACATTAAGAGTAGCTATATTGGGGGGGGGGACCAGCCCATCTTGTGAGATCTTTGTGATAATTCACCAGGGTTTCCAAAGATGTGCAATTTGAAAAGAGTCTGTGCTTTAGATATGTAGTACAAGATTTTTCATTTTTGTTCATCTAGTGCATCGAAACTGTTGCCTACTGTACTGATACAACATGTTTTAAATTGGAACTAACATTGAGAAACAGAAAAGCTCAAGACTCTTCTTGCAATCACTGTGAGAAAGATAGCCAGAGTGTGTCCTCACCTCTCTCTCTCTCTCTTCCTGATGCGGATGTCCTTTTTCATGTCTTTGTTTCATCCCAAATAGACTACTGTTATGCCCTTTCTGCGGGTCTCCTAGTCCCTGCACGCACAATTAACAGACTTCAGCTGGTACAAAAGGCTGCTTCTCATATTCTGTCTGGCACCAGATGGAGCAAGCACATAACTAGTCCTAGCTTCATTTCACTGACTGCACAGCACATTCAGCAACAGAATCCAAATGCTTCTTGCAGCAGTTCTCAGAGAACAGAATCTTGGTTCAAGACATCTTACTGGATCCTCATTTGACCCAGCTGGGGTCCACTCTCACAGCTGTAGCTGTCAAATCTATATCTGTTGCAAACACACCTTAATGATGCAGTGCCCTTTGCACAATTCCCACTCCAGCGATATTTTCAGTAAGTAAAGCACCATTGAACTCTTTCTTTTCTCATGCATTATTTTATCAGACATGCTCTTTGTATTATGCAATGAAATATCAAAAGCTAAGTTAGGAATGTAGCTTAAAACTATTTTAGTATTATTGTGCAGTCAGTTAAGTAAGACAAAAACAGGACAACAGAATCAGATTTTTTGGCTCTGATATAGCATTATTGGAAAAACAAGACGCAATTCATAATAACCCATTTTCTCCTGACAGGTTAAGTGACAGGTAGTGTACTCCATAGAAAGAGGAGGAGACTGGGATTATACCTCACCCTTCATTCAGAGTCTCAGAGCAGCTTACAATATCCCCTCCCCATAACAGACAGCCTGGGAGGTAAGTGGGGCTGTGAGAGCTCTTTCAAGAACTGCTTGTAAGAGAAGAGCTCTGAAAGAACTTGTAACTGACCCAAGACCACAGCAGCAGCTGCATGTGGAGGAGCGGGAAATCAAACCTGGTTCTCCCAGATTAGAGTCTGCGCTCTTAACCACTACACCAAACTGGCTCTCAAGTACTATGAATTAGAACTACAGGAACTAAGAATGATATATAATTTGAGAACTCTGTCCTAATTCACCAATTGGGACTTCCCCACACAAGCCATCCCTGGTCCTAGAAATGCAACTTAGGAAGCTTGGGTGCAGGTATAACCAACAAATAGGGGAATACATTGATTTTATTTATTATCAGCTTCTACAGTATCAATTATTGACTAGTAGGAACTGCCTGGCAAGTTGGCTTTCGAAACATACTGTTGGTCTTCACCATAGTTCCCTCTAAGCTGAGTTGGTGTGAGCCAGCTCACAGATTTTTAGCCTCCGGCTCACACATTTTTGTCTTAGCTCAGGAAGGGATGGCTCCAAAGCAAACTGATTTATGCAGCAGCCAAATCGCTCGCTCACAACTTTAATGCCAGTAGCTCACAAAGTAGAATTTTTGCTCACAAGACTCCACAGCTTAGAGGGAACATTGGTCTTCACCATCACTGGCTAACTAGCTAGTCCTTCATAGGAAATCCTGAACACAGTTACACCCTTCTAAACCCACTGACCTCAGTGGCCTTGAAAGGGTGGACCTCTGGTTAGGACTGCACTGTTAGTATAGACATGGGCTGTGAAAAAGGAAGCAACAGAGGTCAGTGGGGGAAGAATAAACAACAGACATTTTGCTGAAAATGAGCAGCAAGAGAAAGTTCAGTGCACAAGAGTTAGCTGTCGACGCCTTCCCCAAAGATCCCCCAGGAGCCTACTGCTGAGAAAAATGAGACTAGAGCCATCTTTTGCTCACAGAAATTTATAGTGCAATCCTAACCAGTGTTATACCATCTTAAAAGGGTGTTTCTTTGTTTAGGATTGTACCGCTAGCAGGCTACTTTAATCCCTTGTCAACTAAGTGACTGCAGCTACAGATGGGAGAAATTATCATTCTGTCTATGCTGTGGAAGATGCCTGCATGGCTCTCTGATGTGAAGCACATTAATCTTTCCTTTGTTCCATTTTGAGATATCAGGATGGCTTGCAAGTTAACATTTCTATGATGTTTTACAGGGGTCATTTCCTAGAAAAAGAGGTGCAGGAGCTCATTTGCACAACACATTTGCATATGCCACACCCCCTGAAAAACGGCAGGCATATTTAAAATGAGTTATGCAAATAAGTTTAAATCCCCCCCTCTCAAGTCTCTCTGTAAAATCCAATTCCACAGAGTGAAATCCCTTCTGTCACCAGAAAGGGCCATGGTGTCCAACCCAAGAGCTGCTTGTATGCTGGAGCTGACCTTATACTCCTGGTTTTTGGGATCCAGTGCTGGCTTTTCTGATCATGATAATGGAAGTCATCTATCATATGGTGCATGCTTCTCTTGAATTATTAGTTCTCCTGGGGATGTACAAATGCTAGGTCGGCCAGGGAACCCAGAAATTTAAATCCCCCCCCCAGTCTCTCTGCAAAAGCGGAGAGGCTCCGGGGGGGAGGCAGGCATGTCTGCCTCCCTGCACTCACCGTCTCCAGCTAGCCCACCACAGTGGGCTGGCTGGAGACGGTGAGCAAAGGGAGACAGTCATGCCTGGGTTCCCTGCCTGATATTCTCCAGGTGCCCCGTGGCTGCAGGGCACCTGGAGAAGATCAGGCAAGGAACCCAAACATTTAAGTCTCCCCCTCCCTGAGTGTCTCCACAGGTGGGGCCTGGGCTCCTTCCTGCCCGAGCACTGCTCTGGGGTGCTCCGGCAGGAAATGACCCCTGATATTTTATAAAAATTTAGGATGCCATCATATTACTATGCAAAGAAATGCCCCAAAACAGGATTTCCTGATAGCTTTACTTTCAGCACTATTAAAGTTCTCCTTCCCTTCCTTTTAACTAAAATCTACTCAACACAAGTTAACACTTTGCAACACTGAAATGAAATGTGTATTACTCCACAGACTAAACAACATGCTTGCCACACAAATGTTCATTTGTTCCAGGTAGTAAAGTCTTACCTTGCTGAAGTCAACGGCGCTGTTTTCTCTGCTTACATCGTTCTTGACTTCAAGGCTAGCTGGTGCAGACTGGGGGGAAACAATCTGACCTGCTAAAAAAGATTGTTATTACAGGATACTAACAATCACATATACAACTGTGAAGCATTCAGTTGAGTAGCTGTTCAAATTAGAGAAGTCACATATTTATTTATTTATTCATTCATTTAAAACATTTATTAGCTGCCTTTCCTCCATACAGAGTTCAAGGAGACTTATGGCATAGCTAAAACACACATTCTGTGCACATGAACCATGGAATCAAAACCCAGAGACTATTTCATAATATTTTAGCAAGGCAAATCATTAGCTACTTGTAAGGACAGGATAATACATTTTGCTTACTCAGACCTTGGGAACTAATTACAGCCAGTTTAAAAAACAGAACGGGGGGGGGGGGGACTGAGAAGGTAAATTGAATAGACCTATCTGTAGTCCACTATGGCAGTTACACAGATTTGGGACAGCAACGTGTACTATTGCTTTGGCAGGGATCACCCCTCCACTTGTATTTAAGTCGCTATCATGTAACCACTAAAAGCTGCCTGAGTGTTATTGCAATAAATGTGCTTTCTCAGTGTATCTGGTTGGCTAGGTCCACAGACTTAAAATGGTTTAATACTTCTTACTCTGAAATATAGTTACATGATGAGAATGGGTAGGTATCTGTTAAATAATTTTCTGTGCTCTTCCTTGATTCTTTAGGGGAAGAGAGGACAGTTGAATTGATTGCAAAACAACACATATCGGTAATTTTGATATGCCCAGAGTATGAAGCTAGATGGGTCTATGGTCTGAAGCAGCCATTTTTTAAAATCTAACTTATAATTCCATTCCTTTCCTTCAATAATTGAAAGATGTCAGCCAAACTAAATGATTATGTTTAAAACTCTGTGTGTGTGTGTGTGTGTGAGACAGAGACAGAGAGAGAGAGACAGAGAGAGACAGAGAGAGACAGAGAGAAAGAGAGACACCAACTGTGTTGGCCTACAATTCTCAAAATTCTGGAAAATGTTATTATGGACTCTGAATAGCAGGAGACTGACTAAGATAACAATGAAAAACTTCATGCTGGAAGAAAACTGATGTGAAACATGAATGAACATTTGAATTGGTCTAAAGCTCATGCAATATAGGATTTTTTTTACACTACCTCTGGACCTTCAAGGAGCTTACAGAACCCAAAGGTTAGGAGATGAGGGAGGGAGGTACAGAGATGAGATGAGCCTGTTAGAGACAGATACAACAAAGACAGAGCAAAATAAAAAAATGTGAAGATGACTTGCACAACAGCAGAGTTCAAATTACATACAGTTACTTGTGGGCACAAGAACACAGGGAGAAGAAAGGTTTACTATGAAGTGAAAAAATGATTAAGAGTTATATGACCTTTATATCAAGATTATGGATTAATAGCAATTCATGAGCAAAGGTAGTAAACTCGAATAGGATGAACAGAAAACAAAAACAGAGAATACGTGTTGCTCTGGCTACTGAGGGATTAGATGCCCCAACTTGTTCCAAGACTGCAAAAAAGTTACATGCAGTAATAGCTTTAATACAGAACCGGATTATGCATAAACTAAGGAAGATATAGTTTAGGGGTTCAAATTATGTGAGGCCCTAAATAAAAAAAATGACTAAATGTCCAATTTTGCGTAATTAGTTAAGAAAATACACATGTTTGGTAACACTATGCGGCTTCTTAAATCTGACTAGGGATGCCAGCCCAAGAGCTGTTTGGGGATGGGGCCTCGGAGGGGAAAGTGTAGCTGATGCTTTGATGACACTTTGGGTAAAGACCTGGAAGTGACATAATTGAACCCGCAACACTCTAGGAATCCTCAAAACTATATGGTAAATACCATAGATTGGATTAATTCCTAGAGCGCTACATGGGTGGGAGGAAATGACATCACCTCTGGTTCATCACCTGGAAGTGGTGTCAAAATGTCAGAGGCATAGTCCCCCCTCCTTTTTCCTCCTCATGCTGCTCACTGGAATGGGGCAGGCTATGGAGGGCAGGGGGGGACTGCCCTGCCCTCAGCAGACTCCTCGTGACTTAAACGATATAGTTTAGAGGCTCAGGATGCCTTAATCTGCCCTTGTTTATATATGCATGGAATACAGGCTATATTCCTGAATAGGTTGCATATGTTTGCAAGCATCAAACTCAGTGTATAATTTCTAGGTAGAGAGCTGAGCAGTGTACTAAAAGCCTTCTTGCTAGTGGCACCATATTACTGGAAGGCTTTACTAAATACTTAGCTGCTGGTGTTCAGACACCAGGGATAGTTAATCTGTTTGAATCCTGATCTGCTCTTGTTAGGTCTCATTTTGTTTGTAAAAGGTTGCTTGCTGCTGGTTTGTTGACTCTCATTGTCATTTTTATTGGGATAATTTTAACATTATTATTCTTGTGTAACTTGCTGTTAGCTACTTTGAACAGTAATTGGTAGGGTTGCCAGCTATGGGCTGGGAAATTTGGAGGGTGGAGTCCCAAGCAGGCAGGGTTTAGGGAGGGACCTCAGTGGGGTATAATGCCACAGAGTCCACCTTCCAAAGCAGACATTTTCTCCAGGTGAACTGATCTCTGTAGCCTGGAGATCAATTGTAATACTGGGGGATTTTCAGGTCCTAACTGGAGATTGGCATCCCTGGAAATTGTGTTGGATCCAACCATTTCCCCCCGCTAGTGATAAAAGGAGGAGGGAGTCTCCTTTGACTATCAAGAAGGCTATGCTAGGAATCATGGTGCCTGCTTGAACAAAAGCTATGTGGGACGGTACCACTGAGTGAAGACGTGGGCAAGGTCAAGCCCACTGTTTTCTAAATGCGATATGTCAATATTTTTAATACGTGTGTGCTGTGGTTACTCTGCATGTTCTCTCTCACTTATACTGATTCAGACCATTGGGCCACCAAGCTCAGTACTGCCCATTCTGATTGGCTGCATTTCTCCAGAATCTCACAAGAGCTAGCATGGTCTTGGGGTTAGAATGTGGGACTAGGATCTGGGAAACTCAGGTTCAAATACCCATTTTTCCATGGAAGCTGACTAGGTGATATTGGGTCAGTTTCTCCTTCAGCCCAGCAGACCTCACTGGGTTGTTGTTAGGATAAAACAGAGGAGGGGGTAACTATGTTGTAAGTTGTTGGGTTCCCATTGGAGAGAAAACCAGTGTATAAATATCAGAATGAATAAAAAAAATAAAAATCATGTGGACGGCGTTCTTTCCCAAGACGTTTCACCCAAGATCCTTTAACTAGAAAAAGCCAAGGACTTAACCATGATCCTTCTGTAGCATTTTGGCTCAGTATTTTGTGAACTGAGCTATAAGTATATACAGCGTCTGATTTACAACTGGTAACATGAATCCCAAACTACTCCTAGCAAGAAAGGTTACAGTACTAGAGATTATTGTCCTTTAGAAGGAGGGGGAGAATGAAATTACCCTACTTACCTAAAAGAAAGACAAGTTTTGTCTACAAAAACAGGGAGCTGTAATAAATACTGTAAAAACTTTTAATATAATCTTTTTAAGGGGATCGTCTTACATTCATAGTTGTCTGACTTTCAAATAAGTAAATTGTTGGCTCAGCTGAAAACTCTGTATCCTCAAAATTGATAACCAAATTGATAACCAAAATTGATAACCAAACCAGGCTCAGCCTGGCAAACAGCAGGAGACCTAAGAGGTGAGGACATGGGGGCAGCCACTGGCAATGTTGTGATGCCAGTTCTAGGTTTCCCCTGGAAGTGACATCAGTCCTTTCTAGGAATCACTGGAAACTCTATGGTTTTACCACAGAATTCTGGTGATCCATAGATAAATGTGACATTACAACCAAGTTTTCCTCAGAAGTGAGCTCATGCCACTGTCCTGATGGCCACTTTTAATACTCCACATAGAGCAGGATAATTTACATGGTGCAGCAAAAATAGGGTAATAACTCCCCCCTGTAGTGAAAATTACTTGGGGTGAAAGCAGGAGCCCTTTTTCACTGGGCAACTGAGTTCCAAGCCCATTTGGGCTCTCTTTATTTTGCTTTAGAAGCCACAAAGCAGCTGCAAGGAACCTGAGTTGGTTCCGAGTTCCCCAGACCCAACACTTTATAAAGAGTAATTTGTAGTTTGGCACTGAGAATACAGCATTTTACAATTGTTCCCTACTACTTCCATATGGAGGATAAAACTGAGTTATCTGAGGCATCGTTCAGCATAGGAGCTGCCGTGGCTCAGTGGTTAAGACGTTGAACTGCAGGCTAGAAGGTCAGTAGTTCAGCAGTTTGAGACCAGTAGTTCAGCAGTAAAGTGTTGTTAATCAATAAAAATTATTAAAAAAAAAAAGACTGTCTACCCCTCCAAAATTTGTAACAGCATCTCTATGACATGATTTCCCAAAAGGAAAATGCTTATGGAACTGGAAATATTTGCTTTCACTTAGTAAAGACAGTCAAAATAATTACTCAAAAATTTGCAGTTGCATTGAAGCCAACTCATAAAGTTTGGTGTATGTTAAGAATGCAGAATATGAACATGCAGCATTTGTTTTTCCCATTACCACTGAAATAAGGAGTTTTAGGTGCCAATCAAATTGCTTTACAAACACCATGAGCCACAACGTAAGAAGTTTCAGTTGCATTCCTTGAGCAGCTTACCTGTACTATGCCTACTGATCCCTGCTGACCAGAGGGCTTAGTCTTATGACACCAGGATAAGCTTTAACAAATGTCTCTTGATTGAGCCTCTCAGAGTTAAGATAATTATATAATTGGATTGGAAAGGTCGGCCTGTTTCCACCCCAATCCCAAAGTCTTGCTGTGCCAGCATATAATTGGCTAGGAAATGGCATAAGCACAGCTATATTCGCATAACACTGCAAGATATTTATTTTTAGGAATTCCTTCCTCACTATATCTCAAATACATAATGTTCTGCAATTTTTACTGAAATAATCCACAACCAATCAATAAAATAAAATATTGACACCTATAACAGATGCATAACCCAACCAGAAAGAACAACTGATAGGAAAAAAACCCTATAGTATGCCCATATGCACCTGGCAAAACAGGTGCATACCCTAATGAATGTTTATAGGGCACCTTCCCAGGCTGGAAGGTTTCCTCAGTACCCTCATGAGAGCCACCATGGTGTAGTGCTAGAGTACTGGACTAGGATCCAGGGCACCCAGGTTCATATCCCCACTCTACCATGGAATCTCACTGGCTAACCTTAGGCCAAACATTCTCTCTCAGCCTAACCTATCTCACAGGGATGTCGTTATGAGAATAAAACGGAGGAGAGGAGAAAAATGTTGTAAGCCTCCATGGGTACCCAACTGTGTGTATAAAACGTGCCATTAAGTCTATGGCAACCCCAGCAAAGGGCTTTCAAGGCAAGTGAGAAGCAGAGATGGTTTGCCATTGCCTTCCTCTGCACTGTATTTCTTGGCGGATTTCCATCCAAGTGTCTACCCTGCTTAGCTTCCGAGATCTGATGGGATCAGGCTACACCATGCCTCCTTCCCTCCCATCCAACTGCAGAGAAATAAAAACACCTCATAATTCCAGGACCATCACTGCTAAGCTATATCTCATAGTTCTGACTTGCTGAAGTGAAAGGACCATAACCTGTTTTCTCCAGCTAGGGTTGCCAGGTCCCTCCTGGTCACCAACAGGGGACAGGGGGATTGGGTTGCCAGATCCAGGTTGGGAAACTCTTGGAGATTTGAGGATGGAGCTTAGGGAGGACAAGGACCCCAGTGGGATACAATGCCACAGAGTCCACCTCCAAAGCATCCATTTTCTCTAGGGGAATTAATCTCTGCAGTGAGATGATGAGCTGTAATTACAGGAAGTCCCCAGGTCCCTATCTCCAGCTGATCCCTCTGTACAGCTGATCTTAATGGGGCAAGGAAGAATGCAGAGAAACATGCAATCTACTGTGACATGAAGTAATACAGTGTTATGTGCAGAGTTCCTGCAACATTGTTATGCCATTGGCACAGGAGGATGCCAGCCACTTTGCTCCTTACAACCAAATGCCCTGTTTGTTTAACACACAGGTAATGAAAAGTTTAGAAATCCTTACAAAATAGTATTGACACTTTACCATTTTTGTCCATGGAATGGGGTTCAGATTGTTTCTTGCCAATATCGGCAAAGGACCTCACTATGGGGATCCTATTGCTTAGCTTCTTCTGATTCTGGTGATGGTGCTGTTTGAGCAATGCTTCATGTACTCTGTGACGAACGTCTTCACTGAGCTGTCCTGAACCTACTTGTTGATCGAGGATCATGTCTGAAAGATGAAAGACAACCACCATAAGGTTGTTAAAACAATCATTAGCCAATCATAACCCCCTCCAAAAAAACTAGTCGACATTACTGTTGAATATTAGCTCAGACAGTATATACAATCCATGGATGACTTCACCAGACTGCTAGACAAGTGAGATTGCTGTGATTTATTTGTTTACTGAGAAAATGTTATACTGTTTCTCCTGATCAAAGCAACTCACAAACATGGTAAAAATTACTTTAAAAGCATAAAAATCATTAAAAACAAACAATAAAGGAACTTAGCCATAAAAGATATCCAGCCAGATACAATTCATTGGTTGTTCCACAATAATCCTGGACAGTAGTGGTTCAAGTGTCACACTAGAACTGGGGAAACCCAAGTTGAAATCTCCACTCAGCCAAGATTTCACTGGGCAGTCTTTCTCTTTCAGCCTGTTGTAAGCTTAATAAAAGTATAGAAAGCAGAACCATGTATGATACCCTGAACACCATAGAGGAAGAGCGGTGTGAGGAGAGATAATCCTTCCTTATTAATAAAAGCCAGTTGGGGTGGCAAGATTCAATGCGTGGCAAAATCAGTTGGCCGCTTGAACTGCCACTCAGAATGTCAGAAGGTCATTGGCTCCGTAGACTCAGTCCCGCCCACACAAGAGCACCCACCAAAATTTGCCTCACACTGTTCCTGGCTCCCTCAGACGACAGACACTCCGGCCCGCTCTGCTCATTTAGGAGGAGGAGCTGCTGGGGGGGGGCAGGCTTCCCTGGCCCACCGGCCTCGCTGGGCTGGCGGGGCGGCCTGACTGGCCTCGGAGAGGGGGAAAACAGCCACGCAGCACTTCCCTGGCCCGGCCTGCCCCAGGGAGGCCACCGGCCCTTCTTCGGGAGGGGGGAGGGCCCCGCTGGGCTTCCCTGCACCACCCAGACTGGCCTCAGAGAACAGGGAAAGGGCCGCGCCACGCTTCCCTGGCCTGGCACGGCCTGGCCCAGGGAGGTTGCGGGCCCTTTTGTGGGAGAGGGAGGGCCCTACCGGGCTGCTCTGCACCACCCCCAGCCTCGCTGGGGTGGCTCGACTGGGCTCAGGAAGGGAAGCCTAGCGGCCTGAAGATGGATCTGAGTGGTGGCAGCACCTGGCTGGTAAATGCAGGTCCACTCTGGGAGGGCTGCCGGGCTTCCCTGCACAACCCCCCTGCCTCGCTGGCCCGGTGCGGCCCAACTGGGCTCGGGGAGGGGGGAAAGGGCCACGCCACACTTCCCTGTGCCAGTGCTGCCCAGCCGCGAGTCGCACTCACCCAGGCCCTCTTCCTAGAGTCCGTCACATTCATTTTCGCAACGGGCCTTCCTACTAGTATGGAATAAAACAGGAGTATAGTGGCACCCTGAAGGCTAACACAATTTATTGCAGCATAAACCATGATCTTTTAAAATGCCTTCTCCAAGTCCCACTGTCAGTGCATCTGCCAAAATGAACCACACAAACCTCCCAAAGCCACCTGGGAAGTTTGTGGGAAGTTCATGGGGGCAGGATGGCACAAACCTCAGTTTGTAAACCACGAACCGGGCCCATTTTGTCAGGAATTTAGGTACATGAGCTGGTTTGTGCCCATCCCTAATTAACTGTAAGACAGAGCTCTTCCGCCAGGCCTTTGCATAGGAGCCGCTGCTGTCATTGTGCCACCATTGAGCTGCCATCTTCGACAGTGGATTAGACATAGAGGTGAACCGGCCCTGGGAAGACGCCTAGATGACCGAAGAACGTATGCTGTCAGGTTAGGTTGACAAATGGAAACCATCTTGGACTAATAAGACTTAACATCAAGAGCACTGCACTTTATTTAATGATTGTTTTTATGCTGTTTTAATTGTTTGTTATGGCATTTGCCTCTGTTGTTAGCCGCCCTGAGCCCATTTGGGGAGGGCGGGATATAAATCCAATGAATAAATAAATAAATAAAATAAACTGTTGCAATTTCTTCTCCTTTCACTATCAACCTGGTGTTCCATTTACTCATGACAGTTTTTATAAATTTTATTACAGTTTTGCTGATGCCCATAGTTTCTAGTGTTTTCAGGATTCATGTATGAGGGATTGAATCAAATGCCTTCTTGTAATCAATCCAAGCAACCTTCAGGTTGGTTTTCCACCTTTTACAATTTCATAAGACCATTTTATCAACCAGTAACAGATATTTACTGTCTCGGGATTTTTGGAAAATTCCCTTTTGTTTATGTGGTAAAGCTGAATTAAGCTGTAGATATTCTTGAATGGAATTGGCTACAATTCCCGTCAGTAGTTTAAAAGTTGTTGGGATGCAGGTTATGGGGTGGGAGTTGCTTGACACTGCTCTTTTCCCTTTGTTCTTCAGAAAGAGAAATGTCCTGCCAGTTGTTATCCAATCTTCTACTGCTCTGGAACAGAGCACATCATTAAGATTGTTGCACCAATCGTGGATGAAGACTTGTCCCCTTTTTAAGCCAATAGCCATGGATTTCATCTCTTCCAAGCACTGTCCAGTTCTTCACTTTCTTCACTTGTTTTTGCAGGCTTTCAAGGGTTATTGTAAGATTTTTGTCATTGCTCTAATACTATTCACAATAATTCTCAACAGCACAGGCCTAGGACACCAGCTTTCAATATAGGCCCAAAGATTTCACACTTATTGTATATGGATGACGGCAAAGGATGAGATTGTTAGACAGTGTCATAGATGCAACTAACATGAAGTTGAGCAAACTTCAGAGGACGGCGGAAGACCGGAAGGCCTGGCGTGATCTGGTCCATGGGGTCACGAAGAGTCGGACTCGACTGTGCGACTGAACAACAACAACTCACAGGGTTGTTGCTAGTATAAAATGGAGGAGAGCAACATAAACCACTTTGGATTCCTATGTGGGAGAAAAGTGTGGTATAAATGATGCTAAAAATACAATGATAAATAAATAAATATGATGGCTGCTTTGGAGAAATACACCAAAACCACAAATGTTTTGAATATGACAACTGCAAATATGTATCCAAAAGTCATAGAAACTCTGGAATCCATTACAATACCATGTAGTTTTTGAGGGGGAAAGCAGTCATACACTGCCATGATGATATAGTAGGATTAATGGACTCAAACATGGAAAACTTAATTGGAAGTATACCTCCATGAACATCCATGAACAGAAAGAAAAGTAGATTTGTGACCACAGTGTAGCAAAACATCCAAAGTGGATGGGAAAATAGGGGAAGTGAATTATTTCATGGATGCAATAGCTGTCAAGGTATAGATCCTCCATTGTAAAGCTGCACTGTGCTCATGATGGAACAGTAACACACAGCAGCTGTGAGGAACTATTTTTAAAAGGATTACAGAGGCCCAATTTGGCTTGGGACCATGTTGTGGAGGAGGGAGGAGCTCCTGCCTCCCCCTTTTGCTGATTTCCTGAGCCAAAACAGCCCCAGAAGGGAGGGGTTATTTGCCCCATGTTGGGATTGCATGAGTCACCAGAATCACATATCACTGCAATGGGCCTTCCATGTGGTTTGTTATCCTGCCTTTGAACCTGAAGATCTAGCTACCGTTTAGATATTTGATAGTCTTGTTCTCCATTAATTTCTTCATAGTTCACTGAAGAAACTGGAAACTAGATATAAAGGTATTTATTTACGCATTTCATCTGTGCTGAAGGAGTTACACTGGCTACTGAATCATCGGCAGAATCAATTTTTAACATCCTCGTTATGACCTTCAATGTCCTGCATGATGTGGGACCAGGGTGTTTGAAAGACTGTCAGCTTCCCTATGAACTTGCACATGTGCAGTTATCATCTGTAGCACTGGTCCATGTTCCACTATTATCTGAAATAAGGCCATGCAAGACAGGACTTTTTTGGTGGTGACTTTAATTGTAGAACACATTTTTTTAAAAAATGAGATTTCAATTTTTAATATTTGTTTATATTATCTGTAAGCCACTTGAAGTGTCTGTTCATTTAGGGTTGCCAGGTCCCCCCCAGCAAGTGGGGGAGGGACACACCATGTAATCAAGGGCCCTTTCTGGCAATGCACTGACATTGCTGGTGACATGCTGACATCACTTTCTGGGTACATCAGAAGTGATGTCAGCGCATTGAATATCACTTTCAGGTACACAGGGAGTGACATTAGCATGCTAAGACACTGCTGATGAGGCTTCCGGTTTTGGCGACTTGCTGACGGGTGCGTTTCATCAAGCTCTGATGAATGTGACCCCGGATCGTAGCAGACGGGAGGGGTACCGGATGATTCCGGTCCCCCCTGACCCCTCGGAGGGGGCTCATAGCTTGGGGCGCAAGAGGTGCCGCTCCCAAGGTGACGGCCGAGGGATTAAGGCTCCTCTTTGCCCCAACAGGTCCCACCGCTGCGAGACCAGCAATGGTGACGGAGATGCATACCGGGAAAAGCGAACAGGAGATCTAGTGTCTTAAATCTTTCCTTACCTTGTTGAAGCAAGCAGCTGATGAAGTGGGAGTCCATATGCCTTTAAAACAGACAAACATCTAAGCGGCAGCTCCCCCCAAATCCTTAAACTTAAAAGTGGAGGGAATTGAGCTGAGCTCACCCCGGGAGAAAAAAGAAGGTTGGATAGTCTACCGTCTGAAGCAATTTGAAGAGGTAGAAGGGGAAAGCTGCTTGGAAAGCATTATATAGTCCAAATAGAGTGCAGTCTGGTTAAAGAGCGAGATCTAACAAACTTACAGAGACTTTTTTGAAGTTTTTCCTAATGTAAACAATGTCACATCAGGCTGAAAAAATGGCGCCTTTGTCTGTGCAATTCTGGCGAAATTGAAACCTTAGATCACCTGATATTTCGCTGTCCCCACTGGACTCAAGTTAGAGGCACTTATATCTCTCCTATTCTCACGAAGATGAATCTTCCCGCGCAACCTTGGGTGCTCTCAGTACTGTTATCTGACTCAAATGCCGATGGACTGATAACAGCTAACGTGGCGCGGTTCCTGGCTAAGGTGGCTGCTCTCAAGAAGCATTGAAAAGTCCAGCACTTCTAAAAACTTCGACACCGATTTTTAATCTTCGGATGATTTTAGTTAGTTGGCTCCGCCCCAAGTGTAGTTAGGTAATTTTTAATCTCTGGGCTCAGCCTGGGTTTTATGTGACTGTTATTATGTACCTTGACATATTTATGTCTATTTTATGTACCTATTTTATCCCCCTTTGGTATCCTCTTGGTCAAGACTTCGGTCATAAAGACCTGTAATAAATTGAAATTGAAATTGAAAATGGCGCCAAAAATGAGATCTTCTTCAGGAACTGCTAGCTCAGCAGCATCTGCTTCCAAACTGGAAGCCACCATAGACTTTTCTAATATGCTAGCCACTGCATTGCACCCTCTACTGGACCAGATGACCCAGCTTAATAATAATTTTGAAACTTTCCAAAAACAACTAAAAGAAACTAATAGAAAAACAGAAAAAACAGCAAAGTCTTTGAGAAAAGTTGATGCTAAGACAAAAGCATTAAATCAGAGACTGGAGGCAGTGGAAAAAGAGAAAGTCTCTGATAAACAACAGCTTCTACAATTACAAATGGAAAAATCATCATATATCCTGAGATTTCAAGGTATCCCGGAACAAAAAGGAGAAAACTTCAAGGAGAGTTTAAGCGAAGCCCTGGCACCGCTAGTAGACCTCAAAGTGGAATTTATACAAAGCTAGATGGATGTGGTCTATCAGACCTATCCATACTACATCAAGGAAAATAAACTACCTGGCAAAATATTTGTGAAATTCTCCAGGAGGTCTACCAGAGATGTAATACTCAAGGCAACCAATGGGATTACTCTAAAACTCAAAAGCAAAGAAACGAGAATCTTAAAGACATTCCATTTGATATAAGAAAGAAGAGACAACAATATAAAAAATTGACAACTTTTCTACAGAAAAATTCCACTCCCTACAGATGGTTCTTACCAGAGGGACTTATCTTCAACTTCAAGGAGAAAAAAGAAAAAATAGACTCTGTTGCAAAAGCCAAAGCATTTTTGGAGCAGCATCAAAAAACAGAGAAAGAGAAAGGAAAAGTGGAGGACGACAATGCAGAGGAAGATAACCGCGAAAATGGATCAGGAAGTAGTAGCAGTATATCGGGCAGTTCCTCAGGAGAAGACTCTGAACCTGAGATGGGAGAGGCCGCCCCCAAACTTCTCAAAGTCGGATGGGACTATGATAAAGATAAACGTGAAGGGAAAAGAAGAAATAATGAACAAATTCTGAAAGTTTAATAATAATGTCTAATGTACCAGAATACAC
The DNA here is from genome assembly GCF_001447785.1 of Gekko japonicus. NCBI lineage: Eukaryota > Metazoa > Chordata > Lepidosauria > Squamata > Gekkonidae > Gekko > Gekko japonicus. The sequence goes on from NW_015164235.1 coordinate 217,288, forward strand.
CTATTTAGCTAATATTGTTTGTGCTGAATTATATTTGAAACAGTTAATCTCATCCTTCATCTTTAGAATGTTAAAGCTAAAGGAAACTTTAAAATAAGCTATTTATATCATATTAGATCCCTGTTTAGCTATATGTTTTAGTTAGTGTTTCCTTATCCCTTGCCCTGTGTAGTATGTAGTGAAAATGTAATAAAGTTTTTTTTAAAAAAAGACACTGCTGAGGCCCCCTCCCAGGTTTCATGCCATTTTTTCCCTGCCGGCCAGAGCTGAGTGGTGGCAGGGAGCACCCACTGGGTGCAGGGGATCTCCCACTTCCAGCAGGGGCCTGGCAGCCCTACTTTTGTTGAGTAAGACAGAAATTACTAAAATCATATTTTCTATTCTGCCCTTCCTCCATGGAGTCCAAAGTAACTTCCACGATTCTCTTCTTCAGCCAGACAGTTTAAATATCTCAGTGTTATGTTTAATTATGATTTACCTTGGAACTCCCATATAAATTCTGCTATAAGAAAGACCAAATGGCATTAATCACTCTTAAGAAATTCTTTTACACCAAAGGTGGCCAACTTATTCTGCTTCTGTTAAAGCTACGTAAGGCCAGCATTCTTCCAAAATTGCTTTATGCAGCCCCAATCTGGATCACTGGATCACTGGATCCTTTTGATAAGCTCCAGCAAACTTTCTTCTGTAAGGTCCTTTCTCTTCCTTGTAGGCTGTTAAGTTACAGGGAAAGGAAGGATTCACTTCTTCCTCATTTTATTCTCACGACAACACTGCAAGGTAGGTTAGTCTGCAACAGTATGACTGGACCAAGGATATTCAATGAGTTTCATGGAGATCTGAACCCTAGCCTCTGCAGTCCTAGTACCACAATGCAAACATTTCAGGTAGGTAGACTTGGTTTTTCCTTCAGTTTGTAATATTTACCATTGGACTGGGTCAGAAAATCCAGCTAAGCTAACAATTACATAAGAGCGATGTTTAAAATGCCGCACTGTCTGCATGACAGATAATTCTCCCCAAAGAAAGTACAATATTTCTGCACTCTTTTCTCTCTGGGAAATCTCCAGGACAATTTTCTTAAAAGTATTTCAGCCACTGTGATATCTCCAAGGTATGTTCTCTTTTTATTATGGTTCATATGCTCCTGGGCACCCTCTGCTTTGTAGTAACATAAAAGCACTCTGCAGTGCTAAATTGTCCTTATTCAAGGAAAACCTTTCAACCATACATGCAGTTCTACAAAAGCAGCTTCCTATTCATATATAGATTAGCAGGAAGACATACATTATGAAACTTCTAGCACCAAAACGATGACACTTTGGTCAACGAGAAGATGGTATATACTTCAGTATATTTCTACTTGTATTTTTGCACTCAGGAAAAAAAATCAACAAAGTTATAAGAAATATGAACTATTAGCAACAAAACAAGCTTCAAGTGGATTATGTTTTGTATGGGTTTTTTGCAGTTAGAAAAGAAACCACCAGAGAACCAAGACGTTTGGCCATAGGGAACCTAAAACATACATAAAAGTAATTTTTTATGTTTGGTCATCACCTAAAGTAAAGGTAAAGGTTCCCTTGCTCGAAAACCAGTCGAATCCGACTCTAGGGTTGCGGTGCTCATCTCCGTTTCAAAGCCGAAGAGCCAGCGCTGTCTGAAGACGTTTCCGTGGCCATGTGGCCGGCATGACTAAACACCAAGGTGCACGGAACGCTGTTACCTTCCCACCGAAGTGGTACCTATTCATCTACTTGCAATTTCTTGCTTTCGAACTGCTAGGACTGGAATAAACATGACACCTTTGTCTCAAGTGCCAGATTTCTTAGAAAATATAGATGGAAATTAACAGCACAATCCTAAGAAGAGTTACACTCTTTTAAGTCCACTGACCTTAATGGATTTAGAAGGATACAAGCAGGGGACTGCAATGACTTGCAGGTACATCTCCTTTCCCCACACCCACTGCTTCCTCTACCCATAGTCTCTCCCCTTTTCCTGCCATCTTCTCTCATTCCCAGCCAACCTACTTTTACCTGCTCCTGTCTTCAGCTTTCCCTTCCTCTCTCCTCCTGGCAGCCTCTACCTGGGAAAACTAAAGCCAAGGCTGTGTGGTGTTGGCTGCTGGGTTACGTAACTTGAAGAATATGCAGCGGGCCCCATATTTTCACCTGCCAACACCATTTCCTCTTTAAAAAAAATTCCCTCCGCTTGGCAACCTCCATATACACACCTTTCCCTGGTTTCCTTTCTTCTCCCCAACCAGCCACCAACCTACCTCTTATTTGCCTCCATCTTCAGTTATAGTCATTATTTAGTTATTTTGTTTATATCCTGACTTTCTCTACAATGTGGATTTAAAGCAGCTTACCCCATTCGCCTCTCCTCCACTTTATCCTCACAACAACCTTGTAAGGTAAGTTACTGAAAGAAACCATGGCTTGAAGGTTGACAATATTGTTGCACTTGGCTAGCAACAGCCACTGAGAGCATTTGTTTCTTAAAGCTACAGATGCTGCTTCTATTATTTTGGGGCAGGGGTTAACTACCCCCCCCCCCGTATTTTTTTTAAAATTTCAGATTTCTCTACAAAACTAGGGCATCTTATTGGTTTGTAGAAAGATCTGTCTTGTCAGTTCATGGCTCCAGTCTCTGGATTTAAGTATTGTGACGAGCTTCTCCTGGGTGCTTGGGGGGGACCCACTGGTGGCCATGGCGTCTGGCTTCCCTGCAGGGTAGGCGATGCTGGGAGTCGGAGATAGGTCGCCAAAGGGGGTTGTGGAAGGACCTCAGACAGGCAGGGGACAGGGTTAATGGCACCCCTCAAGTCCCTCTGCCTCGTGCGCTGGATACTGCTCCCTCCCTCTCTCTAGCCGTCATTTTCTCAGTTTTGCTTCCTCACACACTGTTCCTCCCCAGTCCCTCCGAAGAGCTCCTCTTTTATCCCCACTCCCAGCGGCACCCCTTTCCCCCGCCTCCCTACCTCCCGATCCAGGCCCGCCCCCATTTATATACACGGATGCTTCCCGGGCATCTGGGGTGTGGCTGTAGGTGAGCCAGCGGTGGTCCTGTCAGCCCGGCGGCCGCGCTGCTGGCACCAGCACCCGGGCCATCGCTCCCCTCTTCCTCTGCTGCCTTCGGGGTGAGTCAGGGCATGGGTACGTCTCCGGGGGTGGGGGGGGTCTCGTCCCGGGACTGGGGAACCGGGACAAGTATCCACAGATTTGACCATGCTGAGAATTGGATATACTGATAACTCTGCTTAGACAGCTTTGAGTCTACTTTATTTTTACACATCCATTCTTCATAGAAGCTTAATCATGTATTATATGAAGACAGCCACATGGATGGCTAGAAACTGTGGTTCCAACACTTCTTGGTTTTACTTCTTTTACTGTGTACTGGTCAATGACTGTAATAATAAATTTACTTACTTACTTACCAACACTTGGCATTTAGGCTGAGTGAAAATGAACAATTTTAAAAACAAGTTATTAGACAAAAATCTTACAGCAATCAATATCTGTCTAGTCCTGTCCTTGGATCCCAGAAGGATGCTTGTAGTGGTTGAGGTTCTGGCTACAAATGGCTTTGATAATCCTGTGGATTCGTTACGCTCACTCTGCAGGGAAATGTGGCTGAATGGAATAAGCAACAGGGTTCTGCTCCCAGCTGCCTTTCCTAAAATGAACATGTATGCAGGGGTCATTTCGTAGAAAAAGAGCTAGGGGAACTCATTAGCATAACTCATTAGCATATGCCACACCCCCTGACATCACCGGAAGTGTGTCCTCCCCACAGCCGGCGGCGACCTCCAGCGGGCACCATCAGGGAGCTCCAGGCCCCGCCCTCCCGCACCTCACCCAGGGGGATGGCGTCCCCCCGCGTCCCCCCCAAATGACCCCTGCATGTATGTAATTGCTCAGTACCTTATTGTGTAATATGGTAATGCTGCTTGTAATGGACTCAAAACCGCTTGTTAATAAAGGTTATAACAAACATAAATTATAGGAGTATCAGTAGTAAGCAGCAGACTTCTTCTCTTCCAGGCATACTCCTCAGCACTACATGCATCTAACCTCATATTAGGATTATAAAACTTTAAACCATTGTAACTCTCAATCCCAATCTAAAGGCCTCCAGCACTTTCAGGCTCCATAAACCTCTTTAAATTCTCCGCTATCTCATATATAGCCAACATCCAGTACTAATATTCTTCCTTTCATTCAGGCATGCATGAATTTTTTTTCTGATCAGGATACTTATCACACGTTTGAATCTTAATAAGAAAATAAGAAAAGTCCTGCTGGATCAGACCAGTGGGCCATCCAGTCAAGCATCCTGTTTCCCAAGTGGCCAACCAGCTGCCCTGAATTGCCAAAAAATGGGGCACAGAGACCAAGGCAAACGCCAAATGGCCAACCAGCTGCCCTGAAGGGCCAAAAAATGGGGCACAGAGGCCAAGGCAAACACCCTGACATTGCCTCTTAGCACAATTCAGAGGTTCACTCCCTCTGAATATATAGGTTTGTAAGCATCTGTCTAATCCCCCTGTGATGGACAGGCTAGGTTCTGCTTCTGTCTAAGAACAACCAATAAGAGCTGATGGAATGTTGAGAGAGGGAGACATGGAAAAAAGCAGTTGAAAACAACAGGTATGAGTCAGTAGAAGAGGAATTCACAGTTTAGAAACTGAGAAGAAGAAAAAAGGGATTTCTGACAGAGTAAAACTGGACAAAAGAGCTGTTTAGAGCAGGCTGAAAATCATCAGATTTTAACCAAAGGATCTCAGTTACAGGAATAGGACCTCAGTTCAAAAGATCAATGGAAGAGAAACATTATTACTTATGCTTTCCTCAGTGTTTTATTCATGTCATAAGTAACATTCATCATGTTTTGGTTAACTCTATGGGCTGCGTGTCTAAGGGAAAGATCCGCCCCCCCAATTTAGTACCTTGGTGTCTGTCTGTCTGTCTGTCTCTCTCTCTATATATATATGAATAAATGGTGGCAGTGAGTGATTGGAACATGTTTGAGCCCCAACCCCGATAGCTCTGTGTGCGTGAGGGCTTATTATTAAAGGGGCTGGGCTACCCTGTCTGCGAATGTCTCTGGGAGTGGGACCGTTTCCGCACAAGTGCAAACCTCTGCATTGGCATTCTTAACTAATCAAAGGTTGTAAAACTTTCCGCACAACTTTACGCCTCCCCAGGAATAGATCCAAATTTAGTGCCCCGTTACCCCTGTGTTTTCTGAACCCACTTTTCCTGCGATTTTTTCCCTTCAGATCTGAACTTGTAGTTTTCCAATGAGGAATTCCTAATTCCAAATGTTGTTTCGTGCTGCCCTTTTGTGTCATAAGTGTAGCAGGTTCACCCCACCTCCCACCCTCCTGCCCCCTCTCAAGATGTCCCCCGAGTGATCCACTAATTTTTTTTAAGTGTAATGTTGATTGTGTTACAACACTTTTTTTCCATTATAATATAGCAACACTATAACGTAGGGAAAAACAGGCAGCAAGGTTCCATGAAGTTCCTTTCCTTTCCTTTTTTTGGGGTGGGTGGGTAGGTTTTGTTGCCTCACTACAGCTCCCAGTGAGTTTTTGATGACAATTCAGTCTTTTAAACTTCTAAAAATAACGGAATTATATCATTGATTTGATAATCATAGAAACTCAACATGGGCAGTGTTTCCATTTAGCACGCTTCATAATTATTGAATAACACTGTTACGACTTGATGTAACCAGTTCCATGATCGGGAACAGAATATTATTTTCGTTAGGATTTTGTGGGAATCTTCGCTGGCCATTTTCTTAGTTGGTGACTAAGGAGGAGTGGGGGACCTTTGAAATGGCAGCAACCAGGCTGATCCCCATGATACATCCAGTCTTTTTTCTACAGTTATGACATTATAACATTACTGCATATGCAAAAAAGGAGGTTCTATCGCTATGTACATGACAACACATTTAGCGTGCTTCATAATTATTGAATAACATTTCCTTAGTTGGCGACTAAAGAGAAGTGGGGGACCTTTGAAATGGTGTCAACCATGCTGTTTCCCATGATACATTCATGCTTTCCCCCCCAATGCTATAATGTTATATAGTTATTGCACACGGGCAAAAAAAAGGGACATTCTGTCATTGATGAAGTACATGACAACATGGCCATACAACCATTTTCAAAGGAAGTGTAGAACACATGGGGAGGGTTGGATCCAAATTCAAGAAAAAATCCCTCCAAACCAGAGGTCATTTTGGGGGGGATCGCAGGGGACTGCAGTGAGGTACGGGGGCGGGGCACATGACGAAGCCCCGCCCCCTGCTTCCGGCCGCCCCTGCTTCCGGCCCTCATTCAGCCAGGAGGAGGCAGGAGAAGAGGGAGGGTAAGTTGCTTCCTCCCTGCCTCTCCCCACCCCTGCCTGCCTGGGGCCAGGGAGGGCCTTCGCGGGGCTTCCTTGCACTCCCACTGGCCTTGCAGGTCCACCGCCGGGCCCCTCATGGGGCTCGGCAGTGGAGCTGCAAGGCCGGCGGCAGTGGCTGGGACCGTTGTGTGGCCTTATGACACACTTCCGGTGATGTCAGGGGGTGTGGCCTTATGACACACTTCCGGTGATGTCAGGGGGTGTGGCATATGCTAATGAGTTATGCTAATGAGTCCCCCTAGCTCTTTTTCTACAAAACGATCCCTGCCCCAAACAAATGCCTTTTTGTGGAAGGGGTGCCACAAAATTGGAGCATCGGTTGGGGATTCAACTCGCCGGAAAACAGTAGCAACACTGAGGTGAGGAAAAGGTCTGAGGGAGGGAACCAGAAGTTTGAAATGGTCATGACTCTCTATATATTTTAAAAGAAAAATTAAGGATAGTTTGTGACTTCCTGACCTACTTAAAGCCATGAACCTAGAGAGAGTGGTTACTGAGGGGGGTAGGCACTCCGTGTGTGGAAAAAGGCATGTCACACCCTCTTTAAAGACATCTATGCTCATGGATATCACTACATTCAATCAAATCATTTTCAAAATTTGATCTGTTTTTTCCCCTCCCTCTATGACAAAAGAACATACAAAGCTGCCTTATACCAAAGTCACACCATTGGTTCCACAAAGCTCAGTATTATCTACTCTGACTGTGAAAGGATCTCTAGTATCCCCTGCCAAGACAGATTTTTCCCAGCTCTTGCTTTCAAGACTCTTGAGCTAAAGGGATTAAACACTGGACCTTCAGCATGTAAGACATGCTCTGTCACTGAAACATAGCCTTATTTCTCCTCTTGTGTAAGAACCCTTGAAGTTATGGAAGATGGACTTTGGATCTAATCTATTGTCTGCAGGTCAATAAAATCAAATGTATACACCCTGTTCAACTAGTGGTTTTCAAACTTTGTGAAATGAGATGTACCTCCAAATCCACAGTGCTCCTTGAGGCCCACCACCATAGCATCAAGCACTATAGGATACTGGCAATGCAGGAGTGAGCCAAGTCACTGAGAATTAATAGGACCAGAGACTGAAAAATTGAGGATGTTGTGGCTTAGGAGCAGAATAATTAATAATAATAATAATTATTATTATTATCGTATAGCATTGTGTGTAGTATAACCAGGAGATCTGAAGACTGTCTGGTAGCCGTAAGTTCTGATTAGCATCATGCACCACTAGGTGGTGGGCTAGACTTAGTTTTTGGCCTGAGAGAGCTCTGGACGAGCTGTGACTGACCCAAGGTCACCCAGCTGGCTTCATGTGGAGGAGTACAGAATTGAACCTGGTTCTTCAGGTTAGAGTCCATCCCTCTTAACCACTACACCATGCTGTCTCTAGGGGTGGAATATCTCCTTGGCATGCAGAAAGTTTCAGGTTCAATCCCTGGCATGTTCACTTAAAAGGTTCAGGTAGTGGATAATGTGGAAAATCTTGACCTAAGATCCCAGAAAACCACCCAATCAGACTAGACAAAATTGATTTTGATAGACCAATGACAGACTCAGCAGGACAGTTTCAGGATCAAGAGGAGGAAATGTGGCAGCCCCACCCACTTGTCTTCCTTTTCTTGCCATTGAGAATCGGAGCTTGGAGCCTACTGTCCCAGCTCAGAAGCTTGATCCTGCAACCTACCTACCCACTCTGGGGTCATAACCCACATTTGGAGAACCACTGAGTTCAACTGTTTGATGGATTTGGATGTTTGTCCACAATAATGAAAGAAAAACAAAGGTAACAACTTGAATCAATACATATTAATATAATACTGATAGGACACAGGAAAACACCTTTGAATGGCACTAGAAAAATGGCATATGCTAAGTGCAAAAATCTAATGGAGTAATTGAGTGGCTGCAGTCGAAAACCAGATGGCATTTTGAGAATCTGAATGCATCCAAAGGAACTAGATGAAAATATCAAAAGAGAACATTCCCATATGCCAACTTGATCTCAAATAATAGGAAATACATAATACATTACATAAGGTTGAATAAGGCACTTTTCCTATCTGACAGCAAGGTGCTACAGAGCAGAAAAGAGAAGAGATTGGATTCATACCCCGCCCTTCACTACCCAAAGGTGTCTCAGAGCGGCTTACAAACTCCTTTCCCTTCCCCTCCCCACAACAGACACCCTGTGAGGTATGTGAGGCTGAGAGAGCTCTTGACAGAAAGTGCTCTTTTTCAAGAACAGCTGTGCCAGAACTACGGCTTGCCCAAGGTCATCCAGCCAGGTGCAAGTGGAGGATTGGGGAATCAAACCCAGTTCTCCCAGATTAGAGTCCGCACACTTAACCACTACACCAAACTGGATGCTTGCTGTTGCTAATTCTTTTTGAACTGAGTTTTAGCAGTGTTTGAACTTGGAGGTCAGCAGCTATAGGCTCCCCACAGCTGCCAACCTAGAGACAGATCTGCATGAAGAGGATAGAGTCTGGCTGTGGATCTTGGCCCATTTCTGGATGAAGTACTGGGGGAAAGAACTGCCATCAGGGAAAAGCACTGAGAGGAGACGACCTTTGCTTCTCATTCCAATCACCTTAATTCTCAGAATCAGGCCACATAGAATGGAGTGGAGGAGGTGGGCAATAGAACAGAACAATATACTAAACACTTGTTTTCCCCGAGGAAGAGTGCAGAGCCAAGGGGATGTAGTGACTAGGACTTAAGAGACCTTGCTTCAGACTCCCATTGGGTCTCATTAGGTCAGTCACTCTCTTCCAGCCTTCCTCGCAATACGTTCCTTGCAGGGGTGTTGTGAAGATAGAACAGCGGAAGAGGGAAGAGCCACGTATGCTTCCCTGAGCCAACTGGAGGAAGGCTGGGATAAAAGTGTGGCAGATGGTGGAAAGTGCCATCAAATCGCACTATGATGGAGACCCCATGGAGGTTTCAAGGTGAGAGATGTTCAGAGGTGGTTTGCCATCGCCTGCCTCTGCGTCCTGACCCTGGACTTTCCTGGTGGCTGCCCATCCACATACTAACCAGGGCTGACTCTGCTTAACTTCTGAGAATGGATGAGGTCGGGCTAGCCTGGGCCATCCAGGTCAGGACAATAGATAATATAAAAAATGACACCAATGGATTTTATAGCCAGTAGATCAGAGAGCTTTTAAAAGGCTCGAGGATAGGATCAACAGTGGTTAAATGAAAGCTCCATGTTCACAGGCAGTATACCACTGAATCCTAGCTGGCAGAAGTCAACAACAGTGAAAGGTTTGACCCCCATGTCCTGCTTAGGCCTTCTGGAGGTATCTGATGGCTACTATAGGAAACAGGAGACTGTCTAGCTAGGCCAGATCAAGCAAAACCTTTCTTCTCTTTTATGCAAAGCAATATTGTTTAAAAAAACCCCACAAACTATGTTGGATCCAATACCACCATCTCCTGCCAACTCCTCTCCCCTATTATCCTCTTCAGTCTTCTAGCCATATCCCATGTCATTCCTAGAAATCCCCCAGTCCCCGGGGGAGGCAGCCTAGATTCAATCCATGAGAAAAGCTCTGCTCATCATTTTGTCAAATCCTGAATTACCAACACATGAACATTCAAGAGCAGGGACAGCTAAATTCTGCTACAGCAATATTTTAAGGGTAAAAGAAAAAGGCTACAAAACATAGAAACCTATCAAAACGTGCTTTCGGAAAGACTGCAAACATATCGCAACAACAAATTGTATTGCAACTTCCCCATCTTCAGAATGATGGTAGGATTCCCAGAACGAAGACTGCTTAGCAACCTGAATAAAAAATGCAGCATTGTTACTTGAGTGATGCTGCGTGACAGCAGGCTGGCAGCAATCGAAAGAGGCCAGGACCCTGATACAGCCTGACTCACTCCTGCTGCTCGCAAATCATTCTCAACGCTAGCAGTCATCACATTCAGCTTGCCTTTCAGGCAACAGATCCGTGAACGCTGCCCCAATTAGAACACCTAAGCATGTCTACAAATCATAACAGGAATACCAATTCTGGTGCCGTCCTTCAACCTGGCGAATGTCCATTGTCAGTTACTTTACCACCAACATGTCAGTCTTGTTCTCCTTCCTAAACCATCACGCCATAGTGAATGACTCATGGGAGAGAAGTATTCAAAGCCATCAAAGTAGAAGCCTACAGGGAATATGTTTCCAAGGGGTGAGATCCAAACAGCTGTGAAATCAGTTCTGCACCACCTAGGGTGGCATTCCATGAGTGGCATTCCATGAGGGCCATTTCAAAGGCTCTTTGTATTATAGGATGGCCCCAGCCACACGTGCCAGAAAACGCCGGGGGGAGGCGTGGCTATTTGCACCGTCACATTCTGATCCGCGATCAGACGCGACGGCGGCACACCGGGGTTTCGTCCTTCGGCATGCACTGCAAAGAGGACGGCCGGAGGGAATAGGTGCGCACTGGTGTGATCACACTGAACAAGTCCGTCTACAGCCCGTGGCAAACCATTTGCTAGTAGATCTTTGCAGGTACTTTTTAACTGTGCATCTTCGGCGGCATGCCATGGGTTGGCCACGTGTGCGCTATGCTTGCCAGATGTTGCGGTGTGATCGCGCCCCGAAAATCCACCCAGCATTTGTGCCTTTCACATGGCAAATTCTCCATGTGACCCGGGCCGATAGTGCCCTAGTGTTCAAAGTCCAAAGGTCAAATTTCAATGGGACAAGTGACCAGGGCTGCGTTCACACAATGTTTTATATTACCTTTCTATTGTGCTATAGCAATGGCTAAAAAGCCAGGTGATATGAAAGACCTCTGCCTGAGACTCTGGAAAGCTGCTGCCAGTCTGAGTAGACAATACTGACCTCAATGGACCAAGGGTCTGATTCAGTATAAGGCAGCAGCATCAGTTCAGGCGATATACATGCCTCAGATAGCTTGCACATGCCCACTAGCAGGGCTATTTTTGGGCAGGAACGCACAGGAACGGAGTTGGCCACACCCGGCAGGAACTCATTAGCATAATAGGCCACACCCAACAGCAGGAACTCATTAGGATTGGCTACATTAGGGGTGTGTGGCCTAACATACAAAGGAGTTCCTGCTCCAAAAAAAAGCCCTGGGTTTTGACAACAAACAAGGTAAACAGAATAAGAAGCAAAAGGTGGGTGTGGCTGGATGACCACACTTCTGGTAACATGAGGGTGTGGCCTAATATGCTAATGAGCTGTGATGCCAAGGGTGTGGCCTAATATGCTAATGATTCCCTGCTGTTGGGTGTGGCCTATTATGCTAATGAGTTCCTGCTGGGCTTTTTCTACAAAAAAAGCCCTGCCCACTAGCCAATAAGCTGTAAGGGGCTTATTATTACCACTGGCTCTGCTCTGCAAAATCAAACCTCCCCTCCAGCCTACAAAGACTTCCTACAACTTAATTGGCTCTTCCTCCAGCAGAAAAGCCACTTAAGTTAGAGGCAGGCTTCTTAGACTGGAGGAAAGTTTCAAATCTTGCTGAGTGGAAGATACAGGCCACTATCTACATCATCATCAACAGCAGCAGCAGCAACAACAACCATACAACATCACAAGTGCATTCCACTTGAGGGGGAAAGGTCCCTGTCCTAAGGAGCTTACAATCAAAATTTGCAACGGAGGCGGTTGCAGGGGTAACCAGGGGAAGAATCAGTTGTTCATTTACGTTATACCCTGCCTTTCTTGATGAGACTGAAAGCAGATTACAAAGCATCAAAAATAAATCAGGCAGCATAAGACATACAATGTACAATTCAGTAGGACTCCAGTTATACATCCGATGACCTTTGACTGTCATTGTTGATACTCCTCACCTTGTGAAGAACACAGTGACTTTAGTGTTCTTTTATTTTTATTCTTGGATGAATCTAAGAAAGGAACAGGTTGGATCCTGCCATGCAATAACGGGAGAGAAGTTTTACTCAATGCCGTTTCATTTGTGCAAGACATTCTGTACAAGCTACTGTAAGATCAAGTACTGTCCTTTCATTGCTGATCAGTGTCACTAAGGGCAAAAACCAAAAGGCTATTTGAGGCAGTCATTACAGTTCATTCTGGAGGTGTGATATGACTTGATCAAAGAAAGTCTTTGTTTGTAGGCTTGCTGAAATATATCTTGTGCTACATCCTGTGCTAGCAGAAGCACAAAATGGGATACAGTTGAGTCGACTTTGTACAAGGACTAACTTATAATGACTTCCCTATTTCCCCCCTTGAGTCAATACTCTTGTGAAAGTGGATATAGCACACAGCATCCAACCCTTCATGTTTTGATTACAAATTCTCTGTTAAGAGCTAAGGCTAGAAATGTCTATTTATTATGTAATGCCATTGGCAAAAAAAATGAAGACTGAAGAGGAATGAGAGTAGAGGTGGGAGGGAAGGAGAGAGAGGTGGGAGGGAGGCTTGGACTACTGGACAGGAAGAATTGGCTTGAAGAGGCGATACCATTGATTGCTGTGCTACATGTACTTATAGTAGTTTAAAAATAATTTATTCTAAAAACCATGTCCTTTTTTAAATGTCAGAACAAACAATCAGGAATGGTTTCCCTTTTGTGGTGGGGTTTGAGCAAGAATAACTCAGATAAACCTTTTTCAAAAAGGGTCCTTCATACTCCTGGCAACTGCGTCTCCTAGAAATGATGTAATGGGTTATGCCAAAGGCAAAGAAAACTGCCCCTAGTCTATTGTCTTTGGAATATCTTCTTCTTACATAACATTTTATTTTTAGCAGACAGTATTCAATTTCCCATATGGCTACGAATGTATTTTCTTTCTATGCTCAAATCCAGAGACTGTCGTTTCAAGAGCCCAGAACCAAGTATATATGACAGTTCCCATGTGGAGTCCACCAACAAAGGCATTCCACACAGTGTACAGTGCATGTAGTAAAGAGCTGTTCAACATTATGCCTGTCAAGGAAGAGGCCACTTTCTCGATCAGGGACATAGTATACAAATTGGCAGCTAATAAACATGTAACGAATGGAGATCTGTGTCTTTATAGTCCCGACAGTCTGACCATTTTCCACCTGCAGTAAGGTGCAAGGAGACAGCTACTTTCCACCGCAGACAGAACGATGAACCAAGAAACAAAACAGTAGAAGCAGAAGGCACCCCCATCTCTCCAAGTGATCACCACAGTCTTTGAAAGGACCCAATAATGTTATGTGAAGGATATTTGCTGGTCTTAGGCTGCAATCACACACACTAAATAATCCACTTTCAATGCACTTTCCAACTGGATTTTTATTGTGTGAACTGGCAAAATCCAATTCAAAAGTGCATTGAAAGTGGATTATTTAGTGTGTGTCATCGCAGCCTTAGTCTATTTATTCTGATTTTTCACTGATTGCCCAACAATATTATGTCCAGTGTTGTCCACGTCCCACTTCCTTTGAACATTTTAATGTGTCTCCATTAATCCAATACATTCCCACCACGACTTCAGCGATCTCATTACAAATACACACATTCTTCTGAAGCCAGTAATGGTTCATGTGCCTTTTAGACGTCATCCACTCAAGTTTAGGTATTTCCTGGCCCTTCAGTACCTTAGGAATAATACTAGAAAGATTAACAGCCCCACCATGCCATACAGTCACCCAGCCATTCCTTGGGAACATGAGAGAATAATTGCTCCATATGAACATGTCCATTCATGGATGATTTTGGCGTATAAATTGACCTTATTGACATGCCTTTCCCCAAAATTCCCACAACAAATCTAAGCTATAGGACCATTTTCAAAGTATATAAAATAAAATTCATAAAACCAGGGGTCATTTCCTGCAGGAGCGCACAGGAGCAGAACTCCGGCAGTAAAGAGCCCAGGGGGCGGGCACATGCAACAAGCCCCGCCCCCTGCTCCCAGCAGCCCTCAGTCAGAGCAAGAAGCAGCCAGGTAAGTTGCAGAGCCCCCCC